>NC_141155.1:120167938-120319545 GCF_053477565.2 Lygodium microphyllum
GCTCTTTTATACATGACATCCTACTCTAGAAATCTCCATAGCTTTTTAGGATATTTAATATAAGTAATATCTAAAATATCTAAAATATGCTAGTTTTGTGTAATGTGCTTGGGTTACGACACGTTTTAGTAGTCCATCGAGAGTCTAATCTAAAAGATGTTGCTTGGCACTCTCACAGAATGTCATAGGGTTTGTCGGTTAGCGAATCTTTGTTGGTTAGCAAATCGTGAGTCTACTCCGCAATGAAACGTATCAGCCAATCCTATTAGGATCGACGTGAATCTTTCTGGGTGTTTAATGGTCAAGTCATTCTACAGCATTCTAGCATCGATCTACTTTGCGCAGAGTATCTAAATTGAGGCAGACTCATATCGTACTTGGTTTAAAGAGAATGGGAAATGAGAGGGATGCATCGCCCGATCTCTCTACCCATAGGGTAAAGTCCCATTCCAGCCCCCTAAAATGATATGAGCCACGGTTCAACCCTACATTAACTAAGGTCAATATGCCATCTTGATTTGAATGTAGAGAAGCTTGCTTGTTCTCTAGGACCACCCTACCATAGGATGGACCCATCGAGGATCCCGCCCACCCGCTTTCCTTGATAGCTTTAGTTTCCTACTTACCTAACGGCACATTAGTGGTAACACATACAAGTAGCTTCCTTAATTAACCCATTATTCACATGTTCCTTTACGTAATTTTATGCATTGACACGAAAATGGATAAAAAAAGATCATTGAAAGTAGACCTTATATAAATATTTTGTACAAATCCCGTCCATAGGATGATTCCTGCAATCTGTAAGGATGCGTCTTATTTTCCTCCAAGTTTCCACCCTTGCACTAGTAACGTAGACCATCAGGGTAGGACCTGAAGGCAGGGGATTAACCACCAGAGACCCCTTTGCACCCAAGCATGCTCCTAAAAACGGACGTTTCTATGGAGAGACCTCTCACGATAAACTTTATCCACATTTCCGACCTGGCTATCCAAAACCCCCTTGGATAGGGTTGGCGACTAGCTGGGGGTGCTCAACATGCTTTTCCTAGGTGTTTCAACCTGAATTCAAATTGAAAGATTTTCTTATTATCAATTCCTTGTTAGATGACTCCTTTTCAAAACAAGTTTTCATAAGTACAAACACAAGCAGAAATGCACAATATGTACTAGAAATGTTTTTTGTTTTCTCTGTTGAAGAAAATTCCAATTTAATGCAATAGTATCTAGTCTTGAATTTATCCTTGTTATCGTTTGATATTTCCAGAGATAACCTAATTTAATTTTTAGATTCTTTTGAATGAAGGAGTATCCTTAAAATGTTGATTGTAATTTGGAACATTGACTTCCCTACAACGAAACCCTACGTATTCATTTGAGCTAGGGTTTGTCGCGTAATTCATATAGTTACTTAAGGACTTTGAATTCCTTTTAGCTCCAAGCAAGATGGGCCTTGAGAAGAATCCTTCTACTCTTTAGGGTTTGGAATTCTTTCAACTTCCTAAGAACCCTATGTATTTGTGAGATGTAATAGGATTTTCTATTATTTCAACCAAGCAAACGGATGCAGATGCATAAAATCTACTTCGCTTGATTGCACTTTAATGTGTATTCTTGAAACTTTTTAGATATATATTAGCATGAAATTTCCATGCAATTTAATAGCTTCTAAGTGCAATTTTAATCAATTACCTAAGATGAATGCGATGAACAAAATTTTCATAGTACGCTCATTATCTCGAAACATGCTCAATGAAGTTGCAATAATTAATGTGAATGTTCTTTTCTCCCAATTTCTCTTTCCTAATACAATGGGGTGCACCCTCAATGCACCTCATTCATAAGACATGCATTTCTCGTAGTTGCAGTCCCTTGGTTTGCAGTCCCATTGGTTGTGGTGGGAGTTTCAATGTTTGGAGAGATCTTCCGCTTGGGAGTCATCGTTCGCAAGTGGATTCGAGAGATAAAGAAGGAGGAAAAATTTTGAGATGGGAGAGCATAAGAGAAGATAGCTTAGTTGAAGACCAAGATAGGGGGAATTTAGCTATCTCTCTCCCTTGTAGCCTCCCTGGGTAACTCCTCTCTCTCTCTCTCTCTCTCTCTCTCTCTCTCTCTCTCTCTCTCTTGGAGGGGCATCCTTCTACCTTCCTCTCTCTTGCAGCCTCTCGAGGTCTCCTTGTGCTTTTCTAACTGCTCTCCATGCCTCATATTTATAGCTAAATAAGAGAAGAAGGGTTGTGAATGAGAAGAAGAGCTCTTTATGGATGGGATCTTGGAAAAATCAGCAGTCTGATGCTCAAATCACAATTATGATAGTTCTCTTGACTTCAAAAGAGAGGTAAAACCCCCAAGACACTTGGTTAGAAATCTTCCAAATCACTCCTTCTTCTCCTTGTTCAAAGTTTTGTTTACTGCATGTAAACTCTACAATTGCAATGTGCACAATTTTGCCAATCTTTTTTTTAAAATATTAAATCTCCAAAACAAGCAGAAAAAAACCACTTACTTTTTTTACATGGCATCCTATTCTGGAAATCTCTATAGCTTTTTAGGAGATTTACAATAAGTAATATCCAAAATATATTAGTTTTGCCCAAAAATCTAATATTTTTGGATCATCCATACTATACACATTAACACTAGTGATTAATATGGCTCATAACTCTCATCTCATTCATGTTGTAACTTTCTTGAAGGGTGCTTACAATCTTTGTTAATCCGAGAAAATTTTCAAATTACGACTCAATTTTTTTAAAATGATTTTTAATTAAATAAAAATGGTTAGTTATTAATGTTACTTAGTTTTTCATTTAATTAGTATTTAGTTGGTAACCTTACTAACTTATTAATTGAGTAACTAACTTTCAAACTAACCAACTAATTTTTCAATTGCGTGAAAGTATTACACTTTGTCCAAAAATCTAAAATCCATACTATACGCATTAACACTAGTGATTAATATGGCTCATAACTCTTGTTCACGTTGTAACTTTTGTGTGAAGGGTGGTTACAGTCCTTCTCAATTTGGGAAAAATGTTGGATTATGACTCTCAATTTTTTTATATTTTTAATTAAATAAAAATTGTCAGTTAGTTTTTACTTTAGTTAGGCTTTAGTTCGTAACCTTACTAACTTATTAATTGACTAATTAAATTTTGAACTAACCAACTAATTTTTAATTGCATGGAAGTATTACAAGATCCCTATAAGTTGTTTATTCATCTTGACTTAACCATTTGCTTGGGGATTATATGGGGTAGTTTTGTTATGTTTAATCTTCAGAGCTTCTATCAAGGCTACTATAACCTTATTCATGAATTGTGTCTCTCGATTAGACACTAACTCCTTAGGTGGACCAAAATGGCAAACAATCTGCTCCATAATAAAACCGGATGTCTCATTAGCATTATCCTTCATCATTGCTTAAGATTCAAAGCACTTTGTAAAGTAGTCTTTCGCTACAATGATATAATGCTTCCATATAGTTGATGAAGGATATATTGTCCAAAAAAATTGATACTTTATTTTTGATGATGACGACGACGACCACAACTATGACTACAACCATGACCATGACCACCACTACCACTACCACTACCACTACCACTATAATAAACAAGAAAAGAAGAAGAAACAACAACAACAACAACAGCAACAACTACTACTACTACTACTACTACTACTACTACTACTACTACTACTACTACTACTACTACTACTACTACTACTACTACTACTACTACTACTACTACTACTACTACTACTACCACGACCATGACCACGACCACGACCATGACCACTACCACTATAATAAACAAGAAAATAAGAAAAAACAACAATAACAACAACAACAATAACTACTACTACTACTACTACTACTACTACTACAATAAATACGAAAAGAAGAAAAAACTACTACTACAAAAAAAAAACAATAAACAAGAAAATAAAAAAAACTACTACTACAACAACAAACAAAAAAACAACAACCTCTCCCTCCTCTCTCTCCTTCCCTCTTCCTCTCCCTCTTTTTCTCTCTTTCTCTATTATGTTTAATGTTTTCTCCCTCTCTCTCTCTCTCTCTCGTTCTTTCTTTCCTTTTCTATCTTCCTCTCCCTCTCTCCTTTTCTCTCCCTCCCTCACCCTCACCCTCTCTTTCTCTCTTTCCCTATTATGTTTAATGTTTTTTCTCTCTTTTTCTCTCTCCTCTCCCTCTCTCATTTCCTTTTCTCTCTTCCTCTCCCTCTCTCATTTCTTCTCCCTCTGCCTCTCTTTCTCTCTTTCCCTATTATGTTTAATGTTTTTTCCTTCCTCACCCTCCCTCACCCTCTCCCTCTTTTTCTCTCTTTCCCTATTATATTTAATGTTTCCCTCTCTTTCCTCTCCCTTGCTCTCCCTCTTCCTCTCCCTCTCTCATTTCCTCTCCTTTCTCTCTTTCTCTATTATGTTTAATGTTTTTTCTCTCTCCTCTCCCTCTCTCATTTCCTTTTCTCTCTTTCTCTCCCTCTCTCATTTTCTCTCCCTCTCTCATTTCTTCTCCCTCTCTCACCCTCACCCTCTCTTTCTTTCTTTCCCTATTATGTTTAATGTTTTTTCTCTCTTCTCTCCCTCTCTCATTTCCTCTCCCTGCCTCTCCCTCTCCCTCTCCCTCTCTTACCCTCTCCCTCTCTTTCTCTCTTTCCCTATTATATTTAATGTTTTTTCTCTCTTCCTCCCCCTCTCTGTTTCCCTATTATGTGTTATGTTTCCCTCTCTGTCCCTCTTCCTCTCCCTCTCTCATTTCCTCTCCCTCTCTTTCCTCTCTCTCCCTATTATGTTTAATATTTTTTCTCTCCTCTCCCTCTCTCATTTCCTTTTCTCTCTTCCTCTCTCTGTCTCATTTCCTCTCCCTCCCTCTTCCTCTCCCTCTCTTTCTTTCTTTCCCTATTATGTTTAATGTGTTTTCCTTCCTCTCCCTCTCTCATTTCCTCTCCCTTCCCCTCCCTCACCCTCACTCTCTCTTTCTCTCTTTCCCTATTATGTGTAAAAATTACATGGCGCAGTGAGCAGAATTTGAGAAATAGATAGAGAGTACACAATAGACACTACAAGGAATTGGGCAATTAGCGACGCCGATTAGCAATGGCGGATATCGGCATCGCTATGGGCGTTGCTATTGGCGTCGCTATTTGCGTCGCAAATAGCGATGAAATGCGACGCAAATAGCGACGCCGTAGGGAAAAAAAGCGGCCGAAACCCGAGCGCGGTTTTCATTTCTTTTGCTTCGACTTTTGAGAGCGAGAGCGAGGGAGAGAGCGAAGGCTTTGTGAGAGAAGAAGAGGAAGAAGACTTGCTGCCGCCGCCACCGTTCGTGAAGGAGAGGAGGAGCATTCATCGCAAAGAGAAGCCGCCCCACGCTCGCCATATCTCATTGGTGAGTCTCCCTCTCTCTTTCTTTTGCTTGTTCAAGGTTTAAATCGTTCTCTTTTGCTTGTTTAGGAGAGGAAATGAAAGAGAAGGAGAGGGAGAGGGAGAGAGAGGGAGAGAAAGAGAAGGAGAGGGAGAGGGAGAGAAAGAGAAAGAGAAAGAGAGGGAGAGTGCCTTCTCTCTCTCCCTCTCCCTTTTGCTTGTTTAATGTTTAAATCACTTTCTTTTTCGCTTGTTTAGGAGAGGAAACGAGAGAGTAAGAGAGAAAGAGAGGGAGAGGGAGAGGGAGAGGGAGAGGGAGAGAAAGAGAAAGAGAAAGAGAAAGAGAGGGAGAGGGAGAGGGAGAGGGAGAGGGAGAGGGAGGGGGAGGAAATGAGAGAGGGAGAGAAAGAGAAAGAGAGGGAGAAGGAGGGAGAGTGCATTCTCTCTCTCCCTCTCCCTTGTGCTTGTTTAATGTTTAAATCACTTTATTTTTTGCTTGTTTAGGAGAGAAAATGAGAGAGAAAGAGAGCGAGAGGGAGAGGGAGGGGAAGGAAATGAGAGAGGGATAGAAAGAGAAAGAGAGGGAGAGTGCACTGTCTCTCTCCCTCTCCCTTTTGCTTGGAGGATGTTTAAATCACTTTTTTTTTGCTTGTTTAGGAAATGAGAGAGAAAGAGAGATAAAGAGGGAGAGGGAGAAAAAGAGAAAGAGAGGGACAGGGACAGGGAGGGGAAGGAAATGAGAGAGGGAGAGAAAGAGAACGAGAGGGAGAGGGAGAGGGTGAGAGAGAGAGCGTGCATTCTCTCTCTCACGATGGGTTTGGTTGTTTGTTGTTTGAATCACTTTCTTTTTTGCTTGTTTAGGAGAGGAAATGAGAGAGAAAGAGAGAAAGAGAGGGAGAGGGAGAGAGAGGGAGAGAAAGAGAGGGAGAGGGAGGGGAAGGAAATTTAAGATAATAGACTTATTGATAATGGTATGCAATGTGCTTTGCCATGGGCCACGTACATTGGTGACTCTTTAAGATGGCTTAAAAATGGTCAATTCCTTCATAATGTCCAAGTAGGGGATCTAATTGTGATATGCATAATTCATTGTTTTTGTATTAACTTTATAGGCATGCCAAATTAGAAATCATGCCAACTAGTCAACGGAAGGACTAAAAGAAAATGATACCCTAGCTAATGGTCATTACGGTACTTCATCAAAATGAACCCAAAAGTATTGTTATAGAAGAAGAAACCCTTAAATTGAGTATAGGATAATTTCTCTCAGGTCTTATGACTATGAGTAGAATTGATTGAAATAAATTTTATTACTATAGTTATTAAATTTCATAGATGGTGCGCATTAATTTTAAAATGGATTACTTATACTCAAAGCCGAGATATAACAAATAATTATCTACCTGGACAAACAAATCCTTGAGCATGATACAAGACCGAGATATAACATTGGAAAATCTCTCAACTACTATATACAATGCAAGATTTATGGTCAACTTGCAACTTGACATACATCTCCATAAAGCTATCCATTTAAGCCTCATTTGCTGTAATGTAGATAAGATGGAAAACGAAGAAGGTCTTATTGTTCAAGACCGCGAGACGTATCTTAATCAGCGTGTCCCATGTCCTTGCTCTCAATGCAAGTTGGCAATTAGACGAAAACGCCGATTGTCTATAGAACACGTATGACGATTTGGCGAGTTTGAATCTGAGATCATTGATCAGGCGATTGCGGATTTTCAGCAAACGGTAATTTGAAGTTAATATTAATCATGCATTGTACTCTTAAGCTAGTTGAAAACCATACACAATAAGATTAGGTCTTGTTGGAAAATTTTCTATCCAGGGGGGTGATGTCTCGACCCAAGGGGGAGTGCACCCTTTGCGGCCAATTAGAAGAGTTCGTGGACGTGCGATGGATGGATTGCAGGAGCCAATCGACCACTCGCAAGGCCCATCTATACCGTCAATGCCAGAGGAGACAGACAACCTTTCCGACCTGCCTACAATCTTGGAGCCTGAGATGGAGGCAATGATCGATGCATTGATTCCCATGGATGTTGAGACATCTGACCCGCTTAGAGAGGAAGCATCCATACCATTATATGATGGGTGCCGAGTATCTTGGTTGAAGACATTGCTTGCACTCTTAAGTGTGCAAGCAAAATACGGTTGGAGCGATACGAGTGTGACTGAGTTATTCAAGTACCTTGCACACAGGCTTCATTGATTTTTTTAAAAACAATATTATTGCAAACATTTGTGTTTTTTCAAGGTGTTTTATGATTTTTTTCAGGTTATTGAAATATCATATATTGCCACCTGCAAATACCATGCCTGAGTCTCGTGATGATGCACGACATGTTTTACGGAAGCTTGGCATGGACTACAATAACATCCATGCATGTATCAACGACTGCATATTGTTTCGAGATGAATACGAGACTATGGAGACATGTCCAAAGTGTAGTGCTCACAGGTATCGACAGGACTTGCAAGGGCAAACCATCCCTCAAAAAGTTCTCATACACTTTTCACATCACAGGAAAGAGAGACATTATAGGGTCACGAATGGATTTAAAGGAGGTAGGTAAGATGGACGCGCTTTGGCCACAGTCGAGTGCTGAAGGGGGAGTGCAGCTTCCTCGCGCTCCCTGGGTTTTGTCTACCAAAGAAGAGCGCATTGTGAAGCAAGTAATCAAGTCTATCCGCATTCCGATGGGTATGATGCATTCTCTCAGGTCCGCATTTTCTAAAGATGACCAAATGTCTGGGCTAAAATCCCATGATTGGCATAAGATATGTCAGGTTTGTGAACAGAATGGATTTTAATTAGCGTGGACATTTTGAAATTTGAAAAGTGACCATTATTCATAATGCTTTCTCATTTGTGGCACTTTGTCTTACCGATCGCGATCCCGGGATGCCTTACTCCAGAAATTCGTGGGGCCATTTACAAGTTGTCGACTTTGGTGCAATGGATCTCACAGAAAGAGATTAAGATGTCCTCTATTGAATCCGCAAGGCGGGGAGCAGTTGAGACGGTTTGTCTCTTTGAGAAATACCTGCCCACTAGCATGCTCACGATACAAGTTCACCTTCTTGTGCATCTTGTGGACCTATCCATACGCGATGGATGTTCTTCCTGGAGCGCTTCATGAAAACCCTGAAAGGCTTTGTGTGACAACGAGCTTGTCCAGAAGGTAGCATGGCGGAAGGTTGGTTGGTGTCAGAGGTGTTAGTGCATATCTCACAATGGCTACCAACGGTGGAACTAGACAATGAAATGCTATGGACGCTGAAGGATGATGATAGGCTGACTGGAGATGTGGTGGTTGGAAATGGGGTAGAAAAAAGAATGGATCCCTCAATGGAAGAGAAGGTGAATCGCTTTTGTATGTTGCACCATGCCTCCATGGAGACGTGGCTCGCCAAGTACTAGATTGCAAGGCAAGATCGAGAGGAAGCGCGAGCTGAATTCTGATGCAGTACACATCACCGACCGATTCGATATCCCGAAGGCATGGAGGAGATGCCACGGTTTATGTCAACACGATGGTTGCATGGAGCCTTGACCGCAGCATCCAACAAAGGGACAGAGGTCTCAATGGAGGAGTGGGAGTTCTCGAGGCGATGTAGTCCAAAGGTAATGAGGGGTTTAGAATGTGTCGTATCTAAATTTGCTTGCTACATCTAATTTGAGTGTTTCAATGTATAGTACAAAATATATAGTGCACCGTGGTCGTGCGGACGACATTTTTGGGTGGAGCGTATTGACAAAATGCGCTCCACAATGGACTGTGGTGTCATGGCAAGGTTTGAGCAAGAGAGCCGGCGACGAGCAACGGATCCGAACACGGTTGTGGATGAGATGGAGTATTTTGGAAACTTGCAAAGTATTATTACGGTGGATTACCGTAGCTTCTCCATGATACTATTCGATGTGCAGTGGTTCAAAGTGGTACTTGGAGGAACTGGAGCAACAGTTCGACGAGGTCCATCTGGATTTCTCGAAATAGATTCCGAAAAAAAATGGACGGATTTGCGCGACACTTTTGTGTTGCTGACCCATTGTGAATAGGTGCAAATAGTCATTTACTTGCTAATTGTAATACGACATGGTTTATGTCACAATGGTTTGAACTCACTTTGTAAGTGTTTGTGAACAGGTAATCTTCTATCCAAACCCCCGACAACCTCGATGGTGGTATGTTATACCTTCAACTCCTCGAGGTGCGAGACTATATGATCAAAGCGATGTTCCATGCATAGATGAAGAAAATATGCAAATAGAGGGGTCGATATTATAAGGGGTGGAGGCCACCGCAAGCTTGGAGCCCACATCGGCTAACAATGATGGAAATACAGAAGTCGTAGAATTTTTTGAGAACGAGGCAGACTCGTTCTTTTGTGGTGACATGTCTATCGACCTTCGAGTGTATGCAGAGTTGTGTCAGGAGATTAACATGGGACCATAGAGTACTTCATTCTTGGAGAATTGTATTACTCAATTTGTTGTTTGGATCTTCCATAAAGGTAGATAAGATATGCATTTTAAGAGGGATTTTTCAAAAATGATCTATATTAATGTGCTTTGTATAGTTTAAATTGATTATTCTAACATCATTTTTTATCTGTGCAGATATCAACATTTTCAGGATGAGTCGAGGGATGAGCGATGAGGAGTTTGAGGACATGATGGCACGCATGTCTCCAGATCAGCTTGTGAGATTCAGAGAGATGGCAGACCAGGAGCTGTCTCGTTCTTCGTCAGGGCGCTCTGCTAGATCTGCTTTAGCGCGATCAGATGCTTCAGCTTCGAGCAAACGATCTCGATGCTCACGACTTGGGCCAGAGGGAGGGACTGCGACTGCAAGAGGATCAGGGGGTGCTGCTGTGGAGACACGGATGTGGTGTCTCCGTCTCGTCGCTCAGCTGGAGCTGTGTCACCTCCAGGATTTGTCACACCTGTGGGGACGTCCACTTCAGTTACTCCGGCTTTTGCATAGCCGTCGGCAGATGGCACTCCTTTTCGTGGCACCCCCTTTGATGGCACCCCTTTGAGTGGCACTCTGGGAGAGGGTACCCCCGCCGGTACACCGGATGTACAGGGGTCTCCTGGATATGCCCAGGAGCGTGGACGGAGATGAGAGAGGGCCCATCTTAGGTAGACTCCTAGGGGTTATGGATACCTAGTGGATAGTAGGTCAGGAGCCATCATCATGAATGATGAGGGGAGGAGGGTGATGGCTCGCATGAGGGAGTTGTGCCAATAAGTTTTTCGGCACAACGTCCTGGATCATTGGAGGAACATACCGGAGGGGAGCAAGGACTAAATAGTAGCATCCTTGCACGAGGAGTTCCCGGTGCCAGCCGCAGTAGATAGATTCTCTACGGGCTAGATGATGGATTGCATGCGTGCATACATGTTACATAGACGATCCGACGCACGCAAGGAAATCAAGAGTGGGGCTCCAAAGCCCGAGTGGTTAGATGCAGACGACTGGCGCCGACTGAGGGAGGAGGCTACAAATTTGCCAGGACGTTGGAGTCAGCAGCGGGAGGCGGCGAGGGCACGAATCAAGACCGGATCGGTGCATCATCTTGGGAGTGGTGGCCACAGGACATATTTGGAGGACTTTGTAAGTTTCTCTTTTGTTTTGCTTATTTGTTTTTTTGAGATATTCTTTGTACTAACAATCATGTTTCTAACAGTTAGCATTTTGTTTTCTTTGCAGCACTCCATTACAAATCGTGATTCGCAAGGCCTTGAGACTCGATATGCAGAGAGGCACGGTCTCAGGGCATTGATGGATCGATTGTATAGATGTGGCGGCCCTGTAAGTCACTCATCTTTCTTGTCCGTAGTTACCATGAGATATTTGAATGCATTATTGTATGGTGGATTGATATGTTATTTCTTTTTCTGCAGAATCCATTTGATGATCCTTTGCGGCGGGACGAGCTTTCGGGGGACGAGGATTTGTAGCTCGCCCTTGGATCCTTAGAGCTCACACACCTTTAGTTTTTAGTCGCCTGATCTATGTAGACATTTTCTATGTATTAGTGATATCGTTTCATGATTGTACCAATCGCATTTTATGCAATCATGTATTTATTTCATGTATCAATTTTATGATTTTAGTATACATTCTTTTTGTTTGCAAGCGCTTTGTATGCAGCAGTGCAAAAACTATTTTGTATGGCTCTCATACAGCACACAATGCTAGCTGCCGTGCCACAATTTTTTTTTTCTCTGTTACCGTTGCTATTTGCGTCGCAAATTTACTGCTCGCATCACTATAAGTATCGCAAATTTACTGGTTGCGTTGCTATATGCGACGGCAATGCAAATAGCGACGCATATAGCGACACATATAGCGACGATTCTATGGCGTTATCAATAACGACGCTTTTTGCGACGATGGGGGCAAATTTTGTTGTTTGTATTTTCGTCGCTTTAAACGTTGCTATAAGGTCTATATCTTGTAGTGAGATAAGAGGAGAATCAGTAAATTATTTAGCTCCAAACAACTGATACAAAGATAGCTTTGTCCACCCGTGTGCTTCCACTATGTGAAGCTTAGATGGCGATCTAGATAGAAGATAGGTGAAGAGCTTAAAGCTAGCTAGAACAATAACTCTGACTGGGTGAAAGATGAGTGATCGATGGTTGTGAAGGGGTTTAGCTTTTATAGCCTGCAAAGGCTGTTATATCGGCCTGACCGACCTACCATATGAGCCTCCACTAGTCGGCCAGGGGCCCCTTTTAACTCCCTTACCCCGCAACTCGATGCAATGTGCCTCGAGGTGCTACCAGCTTAACCACTTCGTCTAACCCAAAGATTAGACCCACAATGGTCACCTTTTTGCCATCCGGTCACATAGACCTCATCTGATATACAAGTCAGGACTCAACCAATGTCCGCGCTCATATCTGGCTTCTTCTCATAGTGGGGGACCTTACAACTTTGAGCACCATGGATCATTGGTGACACCTAATGAGGGTGGGGCATTGATCATATCTAACATTATGTTTAATGTTTTTCCTATCTTTCTCTCACTCTCTCTTTCCCTATTATGTTTAATGTTTTCCTCTATTTCCTCTCCCTCCCTGTCCCTCTTCCTCTCCCTCTCTCATTTCCTCTCCCTCCCTCTCCCTCTCCCTCTCTTTCTTTCATTCCCTATTATGTTTAATGTTTTTTCCTTCCTCTCCCTCTCTCATTTCCTCTCCCTCCCTCACCCTCACCCTCACCCTTACCCTCACCCTTACCCTCACCCTCTCTTTCTCTCCCTCTCTCTTTCCCTATTATGTTTAATGTCAAGAATCACATGGTGGGGGGACTTGCTCAAGATGCTACGCCGAACACATATAATGCACAAGTAGAAGCTCACTCAAGAGGCAAGAAGAGAGATGGAGGCCAAAACGTTTTCTTGCTGGTTTCTTCTTCTTCTTCCACACTCTCTACAATGTACACAAAGTATAGATAAGATACAACATAAAGGAAAGTGGCCTACTAAGTCAAACAATGCATAACTGACTATACTAGTCGACTGGCACTATAACCATGCCAGTTGTAAATAGGTGTAACAACCTAAATATAATAAGTAATGAGTCAATGGCCATGTGAGAGTCATAATGATCATCGACGTGCTAAGTGTAGATGTGTGGACCCATCTAACCAGGCGGTCCATCATTAATGTCCGCATGTGTTGAGCTTGTCATCTCAACACTCCCCCTCAAGCTCAACAGCATCTCTGCAACTCCAAGTAAGCTTCAAAACTTTTGAAGCTTCTCTGTACCCAATGCCTTCGTGAAGATGTCAGCTATTTGATCCTGTGTGCTAACATACACCAAGTCAATCTCACCTGCTAGTACCTTCTCTCTCACAAAGTGATAGTGTACCTCAATATGTTTTGTCCTGGCATGGAACACAAGGTTCCTAGCCAACTATATACTGCTCATGTTGTCACAATAAATGACAACTGGATCTTCCACCTGCATATCTAAATTAGCCAATAACTTTTGCAGCCATGCTACCTCACATGCTGCAACAACAGCATCTCTATACTCAACCTCTGTACTCGACAAAGAAACTGTAGATTTTTTTTTTTGCTGCTCCAAGTAACTACTGTACTGCCAAGAGAGAATATGTATCCGCTGGTAGATCTTCTATTAGACATACTACCAGCCCAATCTACTCCAAGTAGCTGCTGTTCTACCAAGAGAGAACATGTATCCGCTGGTAGATCTTCTATCAGACACACTATAAGCTCAATGTGCGTCTGTGTATCCAAACACTTGTACATCTGTACCTGCCTCATTGAAAAGTCCATAATGTAATGTGAACTTCACATATCTCAATATCCATCTGACTGCATCCAAATGTGGCTTTCTAGGTACTTGCATAAACTGACTCACAAGACCAACATCGTAGCTCAAGTCTGGCCTTGTAATGGTCATGTAGATCAAACTCCCCACTATCCTCCTGAACATAGTAGGATCTTCTATCTCATCCCCAACATCAGCACTCAACTTTACATTCTGCTCCAATGGGACTGAAAGTGGTTTGCATGCTGTCATACCATACTTGGATAACATATCCAAGCCATACTATCTTTGGAATAGCCACCATCATCACATCTGATTACCTCAATGCCAAGGAAGTATCTTAGCTCACCTAAATCCTTCATCTCAAAATTCTTCTTCAAAAGTCCTTGACTTCAGCAATCCCACTATCACTATCACCTATAATAATCAAGTCATCCACATAGATGACTATGATGACCAAACCTGCATCTCCCTTTCTCACATAAAGTGAGTGATCAACATCAGAAACATAAAAGACAATATTGACAAGATACTCTTTGATCTTGTCACACCATGCTCTAGGTACTTTCTTGAGCCCATAGAGTGCCTTCTTCAACCTGCACACATACATGGGATGATCTAAATCTTCATAACCTGCTGGCTGATCCATATATACTTATTCTTGCAAATCACCATGAAAGAAGGTATTCTTCACATCCATTTACTGCAACCTCAAACCTTTGGCTGTTGCCAAAGCAATCACACATCTGACAGTTGCCATCCTAGCAATTGGACTAAAGTTTTCTTCATAATCTATGCCATAAGTCTGGGCATAGCCTTTTACAACCAACCTAGCTTTGTACCTACTAATAGAACCATCTGCATTGTGCTTAATCTTATAAACCCACTTATATCCAATAGCTTTCTTGCCCTTCGACAATGATACTAGATCCCAAGTCTTATTGGCCTCTAATGCAGCCATCTCCTCATCCATTATTGCATCCTAAGGAGTATGTCCAACAGCATCCTCAAAACAAGTGGGCTCAACATCCTCAACTAGTTTCACCATATAAGCATAATGGTGAGCTACATAACCTTCAAAACCAAATCTTTTAGTAGGGTATCTAACCTTGCTAGATCTGCGTACCATCGGATCACTCAATGGAGTCTTTACATTACTATGAGCTGTCTGTACATATGGTGTCCTAACAGAAGGAATACCAAGCTCATCATCCAAGCTCTCTGAGCCATTGGAGTCTCCATCAAGAACTCCATCAATGCCATCTAACACTTTATTATTTCCTTTGTCTTTACCTGTAGTGCTACTATATGCACCTAAAGATGTAGAGCTACTCCTTAGTCTCCCAGACCAAGGACTACTAGATGATGTCTCTGGTCCACTAAGAGTCCGTGATTCTTGCTTTTAAGCCTGCACATGAGTGTCATGAACATCATCATCATCCAATGCATCACCACTAAATGTATACCAACAGCTCATTTCATCAAAGATGACATCCCTGTTCACTCTGAACTTACATGTGACAGGGTTATAACAGCGATACCCTTTCTGCTCTAAAGAGTATCCAATAAAGACACATTTTTTTGCCTTTGGATCAAGCTTCTTCCGTAGCTCATCTGGCACATGAACATATGCAACACAGCCAAATACCTTCAAGTGTGATACATCAGGCTTCTTGCTAGTAAAGCATTCTTCAGGAGTCATCCCATGAACTACAGCTGTGGGAGTTCTGTTCATAATATAAACAACAGTATGAATAGCCTTAGACAAAAAATGCTTAGGCATATTCTTTTCAACCATAAAGGTGCGTGCAACTTCTGCAATATGCCTGTTTTTCCTTTTTGCAACCCCATTTTGCTGTGGGGTATACCTGCATGTGAACTGTCTCTTTATCCCATGAGACCTCAAAAAATCATTGAACTCATTCGAGAGGTACTCTCCTCCTCCATCTGACCTCAAACACTTTACTTTCAAGCCTGTTTCTCTTTCGACTGCAGCCTTGAAAGTTCTAAAGTGCTCAAACGCTTTACTCTTTTCCTTCATAAAATATACCCACAGCTTTCTAGAACAATCATCAATGAATGTGACAAAGTATAAACTACCTCCAAGAGATACATTTTGTGTAGGCTCCCAAATATCTGTATGCACAACATCAAGGATATTTCTGCTTACATCTCTGTTATGTGAAAAGGGTTGTCTTGCCTGCTTACCAAACTGACATGCTTCGCATACCTTATGAAATTCTACAACTCTAAATGTAGGCAAACCTGTAACCAACCCTTTGGACTGCATTAATTTCAGCCTTTGTACATTTGCATGTCCAATGCGTTTGTGTCAAATTTCAATATCTGTAACAATACCTTTTCCTTTAGCATACATAGCAGCATTCATAGTAGGAATTCCAGCATCCATGGTAAACATACGTCCAACTCTACTTCCCTTTGCAACCAACCTGCACTTGTCATTGAAGTCTTCTACAAAGCATCCCTTTGCATTAAATCTGACTTGCAGCCCTTGCTCAACCATCTAACCAACTAACACCAAGTTCTTTGTAATAGATAGCACATGTAATACATTTGAAAGACTCTTTGTCTTACCATCATGCAAGGATAAGGAAACTTTTTCAATGTGTGAAATTGGGTGGCATGAATCATCACTCGTCTGCACATAACCTGCATTTTCCAAATCTAGCATCTCTCCAAACCATTCTACATTGCTAGTCATATGATTGCATGCACTTGAATCAATATACCAAACATCATCTTGTGTTCCCTTTCCTATAACAGCATTCAGCATATGCTGCATAACAAACAGACGTTCATTTTTGTCTTCATTCTGTCATGAAGACAATGCATAATTTCCTTGCTACAACTTACCACTATGAATATCGTCTTTCTTAGCATAACATTAGGTTGCAATATGACCTGTTTTGCCACAGTAGTGACACACAATACCAGAGTTGTTAGAACCTCTGTTCTGCTATCCACCTCTTCCTCTAAAGCTCCCCCTGCCTCTAAAGTTACCATGACCTCCTGAAACTTGCATATCGCCAAATTGCTGATTCAATCTATTTTGCTGGTTGTCACTACCACGTCTTGTACCATGACCTCTTGAAGAGAACTTACCACGCCCCCTTCCTGAACTGGAGTAGAAAGCTTGGACATGTTCACCACTTCTTTCAGATGTCTCACTCTGCATGTTGATCTCTTCAGTGATCATAAGGGAGACCAACTCATCGAAATTTGGAAATGGCTTTCTAACATATACGGAAGTTACAAAAGACTTCCAAGCCTTTTCATTGTTAAGTCCACCCAAGGTAGACGACACCAAATTATCATCATCGGTCATTGCATCGATTGCTGCCAAGGCATCTGCAATGCTCCTTACCTTCAGTGCATACTCATTGATAGACATCTTCCCTTTATTCAATGTATTCAACTCTTGCTTGAGTTGAATCTTTCGTACCTTTGTATTTATGGAAAACATACTTTTAAGTATGGTCCAAGCTACATATGAATTCTCTGCATTTCTGATATGTCCCAGTATATTATTCTCAATTACTGAAGACAGCCAATACATGACATTTTTGTCTTTTGCATTCCATTCCTTCCGTGCCTTTGTCTCTTCTGCAGTCGGAGGATCACTCACCTCCAGCTCCTTTTCTTCACCTAACACAAACTCCTAGAGGCCTTTTCCAATAAGAAAGTTCATGACATGGAACTTCCATGAAGGGTAGTTGTTCTTGTCAAGCTTCTCAATGATGGGGTTTCCATTGTTGTCTTCCATTATCACAAAACTAATACCAAACAGTAAGCAAATCTTCTGCAACCCTCGACCTGTAGTGCATAGCAATACACCAGACAGCCTTTTTCACTGTCTGCTCAACAATACATGCAATTTGCAACTAGTTTGTAGATAAACCTTGCGTTTATTCATTGGTAAACACCTTTGAGCTTACAAATCTAAAATTTGTAACCTGTGCACCTGTATATAGCAGACATAGCTGAAATTGCATGGTATCTCGAACTACTGTCCGCAACCTTGTGGCTCTAAAACGGGGCCTAAAATGACCTTGGATGGCCAAAATAGCGGTAGAATAATACACAACGCTCAGTCAAGAGGCAAGAAGAGAGATGGAGGCCAAAATGTTTTCTTGCTGGTTTCTTCTTCTACTTCCACACTCTTTACAATGTACACAAAGTATAGATAAGATACAACATAAAGGAAAGTGGCCTACTAAGTCAAACAATGCATAACCGACTACACTAGTCGACTGGCACTATAACCATGCCAGTTGTAAATAGGTGTAACAACCTAAATATAATAAGTAATGAGTAAATGAGTCAATGGCCATGTGAGACTCATAATGACCACCGACGTGCTAAGTGTAGACGTGTGGACCCATCTAACCAGGCGGTCCATCATTAATTTCCGCATGTGTTGAGCTTGTCATCTCAACAAAATCGCATGGTGGGGGGACTTGCTCAAGATGCTGTGCCGAACACACAGAATGCACAAGAAGAAGCTCACTCAAGAGGCAAGAAGAGAGATGGAGGCCAAAACCTTTTCTTGCTGGTTTCTTCTTCTTCTTCCATACTCTTTACAATGTACAAAAAGTATAGATAAGATACAACATAAAGGAAAGTGGCCTACTAAGTCAAACAATGCATAACCGACTACACTAGTCGACTGACGCTATAACCATGCCAACTGTAAAAAGGTGTAACAACCTAAATATAATAAGTAATGAGACAGTGGCCATGTGAGAGTCATAATGACCACCGACGTGCTAAGTGTAGACGTGTGGACCCATCTAACCAGGCAGTCTATCATTAATGTCCACATGTGTTGAGCTTGTCATCTCAATATTTAATGTTTTCCTCTCTTTCCTCTCCCTCCCTGTCCCTCTTCCTCTCCCTCTCTCATTTTCTCTCCCTCCCTCTCCCTCTCCTTCTCTTTCTCTCTTTCCCTATTATGTTTAATGTTTTTTCGCTCTCCTCTCCCTCTCTCATTTCCTTTTCTCTCTTCCTCTCTTTCTCTCATTTCCTCTCCCTCTCTTTCTCTCTTTCCCTATTATGTTTAATGTTTTTTCTCTCTTCCTCTCCCTCTCTCATTTCCTTTTCTCTCTTCCTCTCCCTCTCTCTCTCTTTCTCCCTTTCCCTATTATGTTTAATGTGTTTTCTCTCTTCCTCTCCCTCTCGCATTTCCTTTTCTCTGTTCCTTTTCCTCTCTCATTTCCTCTTCCTCCCTCTTCCTCTCCCTCCCTCTCTCATTTCCTCTCCCTCCCTCTCCCTCTCCCTCCCTCTCTCATTTCCCCTCCCTTTCTTTCTCTCTTTCCCTATTATGTTTAATGTTTCCCTCTCTTTCTCTCCCTCCCTCTCCCTCCCTCTCCCTCCCTCTCTCATTTCCTCTCCCTCCCTCTCTCTCCCTCTCCCTCTTCCTCTTCCTCTCTCATTTCCTCTCCTTCACATCTTTGGGCATTGGAGGATCTAGCATTTCTGCTCTCGCTTTTCATGATCTAAAACAGACTGCCCAGCCTGGGGTCACATACATTCTGATTCGTAGTGTGTAGGATTTTTCTATTCTTTCTGTTCTTCCAAAGGGTTACACATTGTCAAGCTTAGAGGCATTGCAAAAGGAAGGCTCCTGGAATGTGCAAGCTGGGACAGCATTTGTGGATGTGCAGTTTCAGGAGGAGGTGAAAAGTGGGAAACTTTCTTCATTGAAGGTGGTCTCTTTGACATTCAACAGGTCTATCGAGGGGGATTTTTCCCCGTGAGGCGACATGCCACTCGAGCTCCATAACATGGAGCTTCTAATCAGCCAAGCTATCAAGGATGCGAAGAAAGATTTCAAGAAGGATACGAATAATGCCTTAAACCAAGAAACCCGCCGGCTCCATGAGAGGATCCGGCGACTGGAGGAGATGGTGAAGACACTCACGGAAGAGAAGAGGGATCTCAAAACCGACCTGGACAAGCTAGAAACGGAAGTGTCACATCTACGGGAGGCAAGAGAGGACGTGGATTTCAAAGCGGACCTCCGAGAGGCTATCATGAAGGAATGCTGAGAGGACCTCCAGGTATGCATTAAAACCGAAGTTGAGGCTTTGAGAGAGGGATGGGAGGAAAAAATCAAAGCAAACATGAAGGAAGAATTAGAAGGGAATAAGGAGGGGTGGATTGAGGTAGTGAAGAAGAACATTAAGAAGGAGGTCCAGGAAGAAAATAAAAAGGAGGAGGTAGTCCGGGTTCAGGAGACCTTAGAGGAGGAGAGGCTCAGGAATGCGCGTAGATTGAACGTGTGTATTATCGGGCTCCCCGAAGGGGCCTCTCCGGAGGAGGACGCACGTGGGCTATGCACCCGACTAGGGTACACGAGCATGCCCTTTACTCAAGCATGGCGTGCAGGACGAGATACTACCAGGGTCAGAGCTCTGATATTACATATGAGCATACCGGAGGACAGAGCCGCTTTCTTTCGAAAGAGGATTTCGCTCCGAGGGATGACTAGGGCTTCCATCTTCATGGATGAGGATCTGACTTAGATGCAGATTGCACACAGACGAGCATGCATGCCACAGATACTCCAAGCACATAGAGAAGGCCGTAAGGCCTTTTATCGAGATGGCCGGATTTTTATAGATGGACGCCCCACCAAATAGGGGGGCGTGGCCTATGAGACGAGGCAGAGGACTGTACAGGAGACCTCGATACGTGTGGCAGTTTGGAACTGCAACGGCTCCCTATGGTCACGACTGGACAGACTTGAGGAGATTTTACCCAACCATGATGTTATATGCCTCACAGAGACACATGAGAGCCCAGAGAGAGGGTCGCACGCATTACAGGATTTGAGTGGGTATCTGCATACCGGGCTACTACTAGGCAGAGCACATCTAGGGGCTCAGGAGGGGTGGCAGTTCTATTCCATCAGGGGATACAAAGACATATCCAGTTAGTGAGACGAGATGAGGAGGCCAGTTACATATGGATCAGAGTGCAGATATCATATGAGAGATGGATCTATATGGCAGTATGCTACTACGCAGGGTGATATTCAGGCCAGAGATTCCCCCTCCCCTTATTCACAGCTCTCAGAGGACATTATTCTATATTCTAGTTTGGGTGAGATCTTCCTTATGGGGGACTTCAACGGGCGCACACAGAGCCGACAGTGTGAGAGTTTTGATATGGAGCAGCCAGAGATCATGAGAGCATTAGACCCTGAGGAGTTGGGGATCGGTAGGGAGTTAGCAGATACTGGGCCAGATGCCACAGGGTATGGAGGGCATTTACTTGAGCTTGGTAGTAGACATCATCTCGTTATTTATAATGGGATGGCACGATGGCCATATTCAGGAGGTCTTACATGCTTCCCACATGGGGGGGCGAGAGTACTGTAGATTATCTGCTCAGACCAATTGACGGGATGCATACTATCGAGTCCTTCGGCCTTGGGAGACTTCCACTCGGTGCCGATCACACCTTTCTCAGTTTCTCACTCCTCACCTCATTACCATCACCACCTAGAGATATCATACCCCACATGCATACTACCATACACTTCACTAATGAGCTCTCACATGTTTACTCACAGCATGTGGAGGAGCACATCACGTCACTTGATCCATACGCACCCCTTGATACACTGACCACTAATATCACACGCATTCTGCATGATTCTGCTACACTCAGTTTTCCACATCACACATACACGCACCCCCCTCGGACCGGTACCATGCCACAGAACAGGTGGTATGATGATGAGTGCAGAGATCTACGTCGATAGCTACGCGATTTGGAGACTAGAGGAGAGATCACACACAGACAGGCGCAGAGACGCATGCACCGCTTGACCCGCCGTAAAAAGCAGGAATGGGAGGAGGAGAGATATTGGGATACATACCACCTTCTTATGAGGAGAGATTGTGCAGAGGCATGGAGGTAGATCAGAGAACCACGCTCACCCACACCGATACATGACCCTGTAGTATGGCATGGATACGCACATAGTTTATATCATGTACCCGCACAGCCCGCTGATACCCACACCATGTACACCGAGACCAGGTATTTCATCATTTTTCACCACTAGTATGGTGAAACATGCTATCTCACGGTTACAGCATGGCCGCGCTTGAGACTAGTTTGATCTTCAGGCAGAGCATATTATATATGGCAAAGACACATTGGCTCCACTCATTGCTCACCTCTTCAACCGTGCATTGTCTGAGGGGTTCCCTGACTCGTGGACAGAGCACACCATTGTACCTATCCACAAGTCAGGGGATCCTATGGATCCTAACACATATAGGACCATCATGATTGGGCCAAATTTGTCCAAACTTTATGGCACGATGATGGAGGAGGAGCTCAGCACGCTGGCAGAGAGAGAGTGCATGCGCACACCCGGACAGGCAGGGTTCAGATGGGCATTTTCTACCATAGATCACATCTTCACTCTCCGTTGTCTGATCGACCAGACAGGAGTGAAGAAACAGAGATTGTACTGTTGCTTTGTGGATTTCCGCAAAGCCTTTGACACGGTTCCGAGAGAGAGGCTTTTCAGACGCCTACTTGATCTAGGGGTGGATGATGACATGATGTGGGGTATTTATGCACTATATGAGCGGGTTATTGGCAGAGTCAGATGTCCGGGAGGTATATCAGATCCCGTTGTGAGCACCATTGGTGTGAAGCAAGGATGCCCACTCTCACCGACTCTATTTGGGCTATACATTGATGAGATAGCAGAGTTTATTCAAAAGCGAGCCGGTGGAGGTATAGATCTCAGTGGAGCCACAACTCATATCTTACTATATGCAGATGACATTGTGTTGGTCTCAGACTCAGCTCAGGGATTACAGCAGCATTTATTAGCATTGGATGATTTTTGCATACAGAGAGGCATGACAGTGAACCTTGGTAAAACCAAGGTTCTTATATTCCATACATCAGCTCAGATACGCAGACAGAGTATTTTCATGGCAGCAGGAGGGAGTATTGAGGTCACTGGATCATATGTATATTTGGGAGTCACCTTTACAGCAGCTTCAGGGACTTTCTCGATGACACAGGCAGCTCGTGACCGCCTCACTAGAGGATACTCAGCATTGGCTCTTATGGAGCGACAGTGTCATCAGGCACATTTCCAGGAGCCCCGCACCAAGGGGTGGCTCTTTGATACTCTAGTCACTCCAGCACTGATGTATGGAGCAGCTATATGGGGGCCAGGCCTTGCTGATTATGTATGGACATTGATGGAGAGACCTCAGGTGATCATGATATCTAGATTGATTCGCAGCAAGGCCTTAGTCCCACATGACATTGTGCGAGTAGAGCTTGCCACACCGCCCATGCTAGTCCAGGCATTATTTCAAACAGTCTGCTTCCTACACAGATTTTAGGATATGGACAGAGATCGCATTGCGTATAGAGCATATATGGCATCTCAGGAGATGGCTCGAGTAGAGGATACCACATCATGGTATGCACAGACTAGAGCTTGGCTTGACAGACATGGGCTGGACATTGATAGACTCCCACCTCTTCTATATGATACTCAGGCTCCCACTTATACCCTCTCTCTCTCTGAGAGGAACAGAGTCATCAGACAGGAGATATGGCATATTTATATACAGAGGACATGGGTCAACCCTGCACAGCCACTGCCATCGAAGATGGCACATTATTATACACAGTTCTTGAGGATATCAGAGCAGGGATTCATAGAGATTCCGAGATATATGCAGATCTATATGCCACATCGATTGAGAGTTCTTATTGGACAGCTCAGGGTATCATCACATCAGCTTATGATTGAGAGTGGCAGAGCCAGTGGCATCCCGCGGGAGGAGAGGATATGCCCCCTTTGCAGATCAGAGGTGGAGAGTGAGGAGCATTTTGTTCTTAGATGCCCGGCATACTCAGAGTTGAGATCTAGATACACATTGAGCAGCTCACTTCAGGGATGTATGACTGATATGGATCAGAGATCATTTGGCCGTTTTCTTGGAGAGGCATGGCACATTAGAGAGCAGAGCACACAGCGGGTCCCAGTCAGAGAGGGGCCCACCCAGACGACTATTACACAGTTCTTTCAGACAGACAGAGTGAGAGCTACTGTACCAGCCTCTAGCCAGACCTCCGGGCTCACACTACAGCAGGCTGAGGACTAGCGTACCCGACACCGCACAAGGATCCGTGGGTTTCGGACCCCACAGCCACACCGACAGGAGATCCGAAAAATTCTTGATCTACATCGACAACAGACTGAGATCTGACGACACTCGACACATTGGATCTCAGATCTATAGTTTGCTCTTTCTCCACCGCCGATGTACCACATCCTGCATCCAGGAGGGATCACCTGCTATTAGCGACTTCGACGACTGCTACTACATCCCACGATAGTATATCTCCCTATAACTGTTACATATACACATCGCACCACTTTATCACAGCTGACAGCTGTTCCCCTATCACAGCCGACATTTGTTCCCCTTTTGTAGCCATTATCTGGAGTACCAGAGCTACATACGCACATACACATACACGACACTTATCACACTCACAGCACCGTATTTTCAGTTTCTAGTTTTTAGCTTTTCATTCAGCACTTTTATTTTGGATAGTTGGACCTCATCAGTTGTATCACAGTTTGTCTCATAGGCCAGTTTTGGTCTTTAGAAGACGTTAATATAACTTTCTTTCTTTCTTTCTTTCTTTCTCCCTCTATTTTTCTCTCATTTCCTCTCCCTCTATCAATACATATGAATTTTAACAAAAACAAGTAAAAGAGAAAGAGGAAACACAAAAACAAAGTAAGAAGGAACAATGCACTCACTATAAAGGCTCGAAGAAGGGTTTTGCAGCTCCTCTTTGCGACGGCAACTCCTCTTCGCCCTCCGTACACTTCCTTCTTTTCTTCGCGAATGGAAATGGTGGCGGTGAGAAGCTTTTTTTCTTCTTCTTTCTCTTTTTCTCTCCCTCTCCCTCTCAAATGCAAGATGTTTGCTCTCCCTTTTGCTCTCTCTTTCGTGTATGCATGCAAAATAATGTGCTCGAGTTTCAGCCCGCATTTTTTTAGTCTGAGTACCGTCACATTTGTGATGCTAATAGCAGCACCGCTATTTTGCATCAGAAACCGCCATCGCTATACCTCCATATCCTTGTAGTGTTTCTTTCTTACTAATCATGGACCCTAATTTAATTGGCTATGAATCATTTAGCATACCAAGATCCAAATTAATTACATCCACATTTCTTAACCTCTCCTAAGCTACTATTAGCTCATTCAAAGTTACTTGATAAATATCCTTTGTTGTAGTGGTCCCCTCATTGGATTTATCACTTGATGATGTCTCACTACTAGTTGCATCCTCCAATGTATCTATCACTATGGAGGATAAAGGAACTCTCTCACTTTGAGGAGATTCATGGCATGCATATACACCTACACATCTAGTACCTTTGCCAAAGATCAACCAACCAACGGGTATATCAACCTGATAGTCTGCTTGTAAGATCCATGGTCTGTCTAACAGCACTTGATAGCTGGGCTGCTCTACAAACATGATCACCCTAAAATCTAGAATGCATTTCACATTGGTAATAGTCACATGAATTTTAGTGATGCAACCTGCGAGTTGTCTTAAACTATCATTAGCCATTCGGAGAATTGTGGATGCATCTCTTCAGATCTCTAACACTAACCTCTCGATCAATTCGGAACTCATAATGTTGACGAAGGATCCTGTGTCTACAATAGCATGATCCACTAATATTCCATCAACATACGATGCTACCCTTGGACAATGCTTTTCAGCACACTCAAACCAATCATCTCCTAACCACGCTATGCCCAAGGGCTCCACAATATACCTCTTATGAAAAATCTTCTTCAACCCTTTACACTCTCCTAGAGACAACTTAATAAACTACAGGAGATTTACATCTGGCTTAACTTCACAAAGACAACTTGCCAAATCAAATTCATGATAGTTAACAGTAGTTCTCTTCTCCTACTAAACCATTCTCTCCTTTGGTCCTTAAACATGCTTTAGTGTCTCTTTCTTGGCTTTTTCCTTCTTCTTTGGTGATTTCTTACCCTTCTTGGTATTATCTTTACCATCAACGGCTTTTAGAGGTCCACCTTTCATGTCACGACTAAGGACTTACATCCCCTTATCATCTTACTTAAGGTTTCCCACGAGACATTTTACCTTATCTTTGTCACCATCTTTACCCTTTTGACCTCTTTGTAGTGATTGATAAATTAGACACTTTAGTGCCATTGACATGTACAACTTCAATAAGGCTTATTCTACTACTAGTAGGTAGCTCTTCTACAATAGCCTTCCTTGTTTGCAATATTTGTTTCGATCTCTCATCTTTCTAGAGACTATTTCATTGTGCTCAATGGTTGATTAGACCTAGCTATTTACTTCCTTGTTGCGAAGAGCTAATCTTACTCGAATAGGTACTAGCTAAGTGATTGAACTTTTTGCATGTCACATTTAACATTTGGACAATTCCTAGGAAAATGTTGACCACCACACCACTTACAATTGAATCTTGAGGGGGTACCCTCTTGAGGGCATCGACTCTCTATCAAATTTTGCTCCTTCTTAAGGAAAATGACAACAACAATTATTTTTCTATATTTTTTAGTGATCATGTCAGTATAGTGCTTCATTATATCCTTAGCTTCTCCAAGGACATTCAAGGCACTTGATTTATAGTTGCGATCATCTACCTATCATTCCATTGGTCTAATCACTTGATTGTTGATTCCCTGGAACAACATTAGGATTTATTGTTTGGCCTCCAATACTTGGTGGAGCCATTTGACTAGCCATAGGCATTGCCATATTGGGAGGAGCTGGCAACATGGGAATATTTTGAATCATACTTGCTCTCCCATTGGAGGTACTCATGGGTGTCCCTTGACCTCCATTTGTTAGTGCTAAAGTATTTCCAACACCTAGACTCGGATTCTAGTTTTTCTTAGAGGTATAGTGTAACGTGTCCACTAAGATCATCCAGGACACGTCTTAGCAGTCCATCGGAAAGGATGTCTAGAAAACTCCGCCCGGCACTCCCATGGAATGTTACGGGTTTTGCAATCTAGGTCTTCCCGTGTCTGCCCCGTAGCGGAAGTATCCTGACCGTTCCCACTTAGGATCGACCTGAATTTGGGCTTTCTTGTTTGGTCATTAGCTAGCAGCAACTAGCGTCAGACCCGAGCGAACTACTTTACGCAGAAACGCCAGGTCTGAAGCGGATTCACGCTGCACTTGGTTCAAGGAGAATGGGAAACGAGAGGGATGCAAGGCTCGACCTCTCTGCCATAAGGCATAGTCCCATTCCGTTCCCCTAAAACAGCGTGAATCGGGTAATAGGTAATTCTAAGTCATCGTTCTCGTTATTTGCTCCGGCGATGATGATCATCCCTCTGTTCGTTGAAGATTTTTGAGAAAAGTTCCCGGCTAACCGGGACCACCCATCCATAGGACAGACCCATGGTCCATCCTCCGCACTTTCCTCGGTTTGTTTTAGTTATGTAATTACCTACCACATTAATTTGACATATAACAAACAGCTTCTTTGATTAACCCTGTTAAGCACTGGTTCCTTCACGTAATCTTATCACAGGACATAGAGAAAAACAATGTCAAACAACTTCTTTATTATCATTTTATCCTTTTATCTTTGAAATACAAGGAGTTCCGCCCGTAGGCTTGTTCATAATCCGCCCGAAGGCTATCCAGTAATCCACCAGGGATCACTATTCCAAGCTTCTGCCCGTAGACTAGTATGCGGGCCTCGAGATCCAATCCCGAGTCACGTGAGCCTCTTGTGCAGGGCCCGGAAGGCGAGGGATTTACGGCCAGAGCCCCCCCTGGCACCCAAGCGTCCTCCTGCTCCAAGTAGAACTCAACGGAGAGACCTCTCACGGCGGGTTCGGTCCACGTTCCCGGCGCGGTCAACAACCCCCTTGGTTAGGGTCAGGCAGGCAGTCGGGGGTAACTAAAGCTGCCTCTCCCTTCAGGCCTTCAACCTAAAGTATTTAGATATATTTTCATCCTTTAGTTCATTGAGCAAACAATGCAAACAGTGCTTCTAAACTGTTACAAGCACAATCAATTCCAGTGGACGTTTAGCTGGCAAACTGTTAAGGAGTGATTCCTTCTCTCCGAAATGCAACCCGCATTCGATTCCGGAATCAATTGCAACTTGGCAAGATTCCTATCGTCCTTGGGATAGGGTCATACCCTGTCAATACTTTAGGTTTTGTTTATGGTAGATTCCGGCGACCATGTCGCTTTAGTTGATTGACTAATCATTTGCGTCCAAGCAAATACCTAGCTTCCCTTAACTTGACAAATTTTCCCTAATGAGGATAGAGTAAGAGGATGACTACCCTTTCCCCTTGCAAGTTAAACTCGCGCAAGAACTTGCCAACCTTAATCCACGGAATGGCAAAACTTCTTACGATCAACCCACAAGGCTAAGTGACGTTGCAATTTACTGCACAAGTGTCGCCTCCATTCCAAGAGATCATTTCGCCTAATGAATGGCGTATTCAGGTCACGGAATTAACTTCAGACGAGAAGGAGGATTTAGGGTGTCTTTTTACCCACCCCATCCTTAATTTCACTAAATCGACAACGTTTAGTCCTAGGGATCCAACTCAATTCGAGTTTCATCATTTTGAACGCTTGGTCCTTAAGGTAGGAATCCTAGATTATTGTTTACATGAGCATCCAATTACCTCAACATTTTGGGAATGTGGTTAGGACTATTGGCTTGAAGGTTTCGACTTAGCGACAATTGGAAAACTTGGCCGAATCCTTAACCTAGTTAGTGTTCAGGGTGTCTATCGTACCATATGATTCCTTTGTGGCTAGGTGATTTGGATAATTCATTATGCTTGTCTCGCGACAAGGATGAATCCTTCCTAGAGACAATAAACTAGATCTAAAGGAGAAAAAATAGTTGCAACTAACACAATACATGTAAACATGTGCTTCATTGCTCCTACGCATCACATGGTTCACAATAACTCTATCTTTCCTTGGTATAGTAAAAATGCATGATAATCTGGATACTAACCTTCCTAGGACCTACTAGGACTTACATCAAATAATCATGCTTACAACCTTGTTGTCTACACTTTAGAATCTCATGCTTTGATAAACCATGCAACCTTTCCTAAATACGGCTCCTGATGAATGAAATTTCTGCATGATGACTATGCAACACGCAACTTTCCCCTAGCTACAATGTAGTTAATGAAGTTCATACCAAACTAAAGCTAGTGTTAACTTATTCCATGTTACATGCTACTTGCAAGTCCATAAGATCATTTTCGTACTCTTCTATTTCTTTTCGGATAATATCTTATGGGTGTTAACTTTTCCACATGAATCATTACAAGGAAAATGTTGCCTAAAATGCGGCACACGCATATTCCTACCATGTCTAGTAACCAAATGCACTTATCAATTTCACTTCTTTGCCCTATATGTTTAGACTCATTACTTTGATAATGTTCCAAAATAGCAACATGCAGCTAGTCTTCTAAGGCGGACAACTCTGGAAATGCAACCGTTTCAATTTCATGACATGCATCAACCTTGTCTAATGTTTAAAGAGATAATTTATCATATGTATTTTTAACGCTGCCACATGCATTAAAAATAAGCATAAAATGCATTCTCCCTTATGGAATTAAGCGCGCCTAAACATTTCTTTATGCGAGAATAAACTCGAAAAAAAACCTGGACTTGTGGGCTCGGGGAGATATCCACTTGAATGCTTGGAGATGAACCTCCCACAGTCGCGCCTTGCAACTTCTTAGGAGCCATTGTAGTCGTGGTTACGGACTCCTTTACTCTCGCTTTTCGAGACGGCTAGGGGATCGATATCTTCTCCTTGTTTGGGAATAGGGATTTCCCTAACCGGATTCAAAACCGAGAAGTCGCGTAGGATCAAGGCCTATGGCCTTAATCCTTAGAAGCTTCTTAAGAAGCTTCTAAGAAGCTTCTGGGGCCTGCAGCAATGTCGAGGGGGGGAGGTATCCAATGATTGGGAAGGGGTCGTCGTGAAGAGGGCGGAATGGCGGCGGACTATGGCGGGCTGGCGGACTGTGGCGGCAGCGCGGCGGCTTCCTGCACGACGGCGACGGTTTGATCTCCCTCCTTTCCCCAACGGCGGGGCAGCAGCGTCCTCTCCTCCCTCTCACAGCACCGTCCCTTCCCCCCTCTTCTCTCCCTAACGGGAGTTCATATAGGCAAGGGGGGGGAAGGGGAAGCTCCACCACGTGGAGGATTCATGCCATTCCCTCCTCATGCATTCCCTACCCACTCTTCCTTAGGCCATTCCTCCCCACACTCCCTCTCCTCCAGCCATGCATCGGCTGGGGGGAAGGGATAATTTAAAAAAATTTGCTTAAAATTTATCCAATTGCCCCTTCAAAAAGGGTGTTCCCTCGCGGCTTTTACGGTCTTCAACCCCAGCCTCTAATTCACAATGTGGAGGCCTCATTTTTGAGCGTGAATGGTATGGATTAAGCTACCAATAATACGATGTAGGGGATACCCTTGCACAGGATTTACACGGCGTGCGGGAAGTCAATATTTACAGTACGCAGTGTGTGGGAATATTACATTCTCTCCCCCTTAGAAGAATCGAGATGTCCTCATCTCGAGATAAACTGGGGATATTGAAGATTGAGAGAGCTTTCATCCATCCAGGTAGCATCCTCTTCAGGATAATCTTTCCACTGGACGAGGCATTCTTTCAAGGTTCTAGATCTTAACTGTCTCTCCCTGACATCTAAAATCTTTTCCGGTCTTAGTTCAAGGACTCCTTGACTAGGCATTACAATTTGTTGGTCATCAAGTACATGGCTAGGATTAGGTACATACTTGTTCAATAGGCTGATATGGAATACATTATGAGCCTTTAGGTTCTCAGGGAGTTTCAGTCTATAAGCATTGGGTCCTAGGTATTTGAGGATCTTGTATGGTCCACAATACCTTGGACTTAGCTTCTTGCAATCCCCTAAGGATAGGGAACTCTTCTTTGGGCATACGTGAATGAAGACCATGTCTCCTTCCTCAATTATTCTATCTTGACACTTCAAATCCGTGTATGCCTTCTGTCTATCCTTCGCAGCTTTGATGTCCCGAGAAAGTGAAATCATGAGCTTCGCACAATCTCTTCTGTTTAAGTAACTGGCTTGCCGGTATACATGCTCTCATTCTATAGTAGACATGTCCATTATTGACAGAGAATTCATGACCTTTGGCCTATAGCTTTTTGTTCCCGATCCTTGATAGAGATTTCCCTTAGCACCTTTTGATAGGCTAGATCATGGCATGCTTCCTCTCTAGCTAGTTCGAAAATAGGGTTGCTTGGCATAGATACCTTTGTAGCTAGAGATCTAGCTATTGATGGATTCTGCAAGATTAGGGAATTTAGGAATGCCTTGCAACTGAGTGCATCGGCAACTACATTCTCTTTCCCTGGACGGTACTTGATCTTAAGGTCACACTCCTCCAGCACTTCAATCCACCGACATTTCCTCATGTTGAGCTTGTTCTAGGTAAAGTTCCACTTGAGACTTTTTATGATCATTCACTAGTGTAAATTTGTTACCCAGCAAGTAGTGTCTCCAAAGCTTGACAACTAAAAGTTCAAGATCATGGGTAGCATAATTCTTTTCATGGCTCTTCAGTTTCTTGAAGATTAGGCTATAGGATGACTTTTCTACATAAGCATGCTAGTATCAGTTACTACCTCTACTCCTTACTGTGGTCTAGAAGTTTTAGGATCGGTACTAATACCAAACTTTGCTTCAACCTATCAAAGCTAGTTTGTTCGGCAGTTGACCATGCAATGGATGTTTGCTTCTTCAATAATTTTGTCAAAAGGTGCTGCAATCAAAGCATAGTTTTTGATGAAGACCCCATACCATCTTGTCAGTCCAAGAAAGCTGAGTATTTCTTTGACAGTTGTTGGTATTTGGCCATCCTAGAACATTTCTAACTTAGGCTGGCTCCACTGAGATTCCTTCTACCGGTATGATGAATCCCGGATAACCAATTTGATGTTTGGGGAATGCACATTTCGTCATCTTAGCATACAACTTGTATGACCTCCTTGTCTCAAGGAAAATCCGAAGTTGGAGTTCATGATCTCCTTCCTGTTTGGAATAGTCTAGAGTGTCATCAAAGAAGACGAGCACAAAGTTTATCAAGATATGGTCTAAAGATATCCTTCATTAACCTATTGAATGTGGCAGGCACATTCGTAAGCCCTAATGACATAGCTAGAACTCAAAGTGTCCATATCTAGTGTTGAAGGTCGTCTTTGGGATATCTTCTTCCTTGATTCCTATCTGATAGTAACCAGACCTAAAATAATCTTGGAGAAGATCTTGGCATCCTGAAGACTATCAAGAAGCTCATCTATTCTAAGAATATGATATTTGTTCTTGACTGTTGATTGATTCAACCCACTGTGATCAATATATAGTTGAAGTGTTCCATCTTTCTTTTTCTGGAACAGTACTGGTGCTTCCCATGGTGACTGTTAGGACGGATGTAGCCCTAATCTAGTAGTTGCTTGAGTTGTTCCTTCAACTCAATTGCTTTCGGTATAGACATTCTATAGGGTCTCTTCGCAATTGGCGCAGCTCCTATTACTAGCTTGATCTCATGATCTACTTCACTTTGAAGCGAGAGAGTTCCGTTAACTCTTCAGAAGCTACATCCACGTATTCCTTCAGCCAAGTGACCAAATCACTTTACTTCTTTATAAATATTCATAGTCAAGACAATCGGAAAAAAAAGTTTTATTCCATTCATATCAACATAGCCCTTTCGAGGTATAATTATTTCTTGGTGGCAATGGAACAAGTTGATACATTAATTCGAAGAGAATAAGATATTATTGCATTCAGCTACAGGAACTGAGTAGTAGTACGGATTGGGGTCATCGATTTTCAGGAATCGATAGTTCATTGGAAGATTAGGGTATCTTTTCCTTTGATATCCATTCTTCTCATGACGTCCCAAAACCTTGATTCGGTCGGCAAGGATTCTTTGAATCACTTCCCCGTACACATACTTATTCTGGTTAACCCTTCGACCTCCGACCTGTAGGGTCGCGTTTGCATGAGCCTCAACAAAGACGAACAGCTTTACGATCTTCAAATCCTCCATCCACTTGATTCTCTTCAAGTTAATTTGAAGGTACACAGGTTGATAGGCAGTTATGTAATAGATCCCTGTAACACCCATCCATCTCCGTTCCACGTACACAGGCGATGGATTGTAAATGCGGTCTAGGATGTTCATCATCTCAACCCTTTGTCGATAATCCGTGGAATGCATCGCGGTCATAAACATGACTCGGAACACTAAGAACTTGTTCTATGCTTCATAATTCTGCAAGACAGCATTGAAAGTAAGGAAATGTTTGGGACAGTAGCATTTGCTTTACTTCGTCTTATTAAAATTTCCTAAAAACAAGTCCTTTGTTGGTTTGCTCTGATACCAACTGTAACGTGTCCACTAAGATCATCCAGGACACGTCTTAGCAGTCCATCGGAAAGGATGTCTAGAAAACTCCGCCCGGCACTCCCGTGGAATGTTACGGGTTTTGCAATCTAGGTCTTCCCGTGTCTGCCCCGTAGCGGAAGTATCCTGGCCGTTCCCACTTAGGATCGACCTGAATTTGGGCTTTCTTGTTTGGTCATTAGCTAGCAGCAACTAGCGTCAGACCCGAGCGAACTACTTTACGCAGAAACGCCAGGTCTGAAGCGGATTCACGCTGCACTTGGTTCAAGGAGAATGGGAAACGAGAGGGATGCAAGGCTCGACCTCTCTGCCATAAGGCATAGTCCCATTCCGTTCCCCTAAAACAGCGTGAATCGGGTAATAGGTAATTCTAAGTCATCGTTCTCATTATTTGCTCCGGCGATGATGATCATCCCTCTGTTCGTTGAAGATTTTTGAGAAAAGTTCCCGGCTAACCAGGACCACCCATCCATAGGACAGACCCATGGTCCATCCTCCGCACTTTCCTCGGTTTGTTTTAGTTATGTAATTACCTACCACATTAATTTGACATATAACAAACAGCTTCTTTGATTAACCCTGTTAAGCACTGGTTCCTTCACGTAATCTTATCACAGGACATAGAGAAAAACAATGTCAAACAACTTCTTTATTATCATTTTATCCTTTTATCTTTGAAATACAAGGAGTTCCGCCCGTAGGCTTGTTCATAATCCGCCCGAAGGCTATCTAGTAATCCACCAGGGATCACTATTCCAAGCTTCTGCCCGTAGACTAGTATGCGGGCCTCGAGATCCAATCCCGAGTCACGTTAGCCTCTTGTGCAGGGCCCGGAAGGCGAGGGATTTACGGCCAGAGCCCCCCCTGGCACCCAAGCGTCCTCCTGCTCCAAGTAGAACTCAACGGAGAGACCTCTCACGGCGGGTTCGGTCCACGTTCCCGGCGCGGTCAACAACCCCCTTGGTTAGGGTCAGGCAGGCAGTCGGGGGTAACTGAAGCTGCCTCTCCCTTCAGGCCTTCAACCTGAAGTATTTAGATATCTTTTCATCCTTTAGTTCATTGAGCAAACAATGCAAACAGTGCTTCTAAACTGTTACAAGCACAATCAATTCCAGTGGACGTTTAGCTGGCAAACTGTTAAGGAGTGATTCCTTCTCTCCGAAATGCAACCCGCATTCGATTCCGGAATCAATTGCAACTTGGCAAGATTCCTATCGTCCTTGGGATAGGGTCATACCCTATCAATACTTTAGGTTTTGTTTATGGTAGATTCTGGCGACCATGTCGCTTTAGTTGATTGACTAATCATTTGCGTCCAAGCAAATACCTAGCTTCCCTTAACTTGACAAATTTTCCCTAATGAGGATAGAGTAAGAGGATGACTACCCTTTCCCCTTGCAAGTTAAACTCGCACAAGAACTTGCCAACCTTAATCCACGGAATGGCAAAACTTCTTACGATCAACCCGCAAGGCTAAGTGACGTTGCAATTTACTGCACAAGTGTCGCCTCCATTCCAAGAGATCATTTCGCCTAATGAATGGCGTATTCAGGTCACGGAATTAACTTCAGACGAGAAGGAGGATTTAGGGTGTCTTTTTACCCACCCCATCCTTAATTTCACTAAATCGACAACGTTTAGTCCTAGGGATCCAACTCAATTCGAGTTTCATCATTTTGAACGCTTGGTCCTTAAGGTAGGAATCCTAGATTATTGTTTACATGAGCATCCAATTACCTCAACATTTTGGGAATGTGGTTAGGACTATTGGCTTGAAGGTTTCGACTTAGCGACAATTGGAAAACTTGGCCGAATCCTTAACCTAGTTAGTGTTCAGGGTGTCTATCGTACCATATGATTCCTTTGTGGCTAGGTGATTTGGATAATTCATTATGCTTGTCTCGCGACAAGGATGAATCCTTCCTAGAGACAATAAACTAGATCTAAAGGAGAAAAAATAGTTGCAACTAACACAATACATGTAAACATGTGCTTCATTGCTCCTACGCATCACATGGTTCACAATAACTCTATCTTTCCTTGGTATAGTAAAAATGCATGATAATCTGGATACTAACCTTCCTAGGACCTACTAGGACTTACATCAAATAATCATGCTTACAACCTTGTTGTCTACACTTTAGAATCTCATGCTTTGATAAACCATGCAACCTTTCCTAAATACGGCTCCTGATGAATGAAATTTCTGCATGATGACTATGCAACACGCAACTTTCCCCTAGCTACAATGTAGTTAATGAAGTTCATACCAAACTAAAGCTAGTGTTAACTTATTCCATGTTACATGCTACTTGCAAGTCCATAAGATCATTTTCGTACTCTTCTATTTCTTTTCGGATAATATCTTATGGGTGTTAACTTTTCCTCATGAATCATTACAAGGAAAATGTTGCCTAAAATGCGGCACACGCATATTCCTACCATGTCTAGTAACCAAATGCACTTATCAATTTCACTTCTTTGCCCTATATGTTTAGACTCATTACTTTGATAATGTTCCAAAATAGCAACATGCAGCTAGTCTTCTAAGGCGGACAACTCTGGAAATGCAATCGTTTCAATTTCATGACATGCATCAACCTTTCCTAATGTTTAAAGAGAGAATTTATCATATGTATTTTTAACGCTGCCACATGCATTAAAAATAAGCGTAAAATGCATTCTCCCTTATGGAATTAAGCGCGCCTAAACATTTCTTTATGCGAGAATAAACTCGAAAAAAAACCTGGACTTGTGGGCTTGGGGAGATATCCACTTGAATGCTTGGAGATGAACCTCCCGCAGTCGCGCCTTGCAACTTCTTAGGAGCCATTGTAGTCGTGGTTACGGACTCCTTTACTCTCGCTTTTCGAGACGGCTAGGGGATCGATATCTTCTCCTTGTTTGGGAATAGGGATTTCCCTAACCGAATTCAAAACCGAGAAGTCGCGTAGGATCAAGGCCTATGGCCTTAATCCTTAGAAGCTTCTTAAGAAGCTTCTAAGAAGCTTCTGGGGCCTGCAGCAACGTCGAGGGGGGGGGGGTATCCAATGATTGGGAAGGGGTCGTCGTGAAGAGGGCGGAATGGCGGCGGACTATGGCGGGCTGGCGGAATGTGGCGGCAGCGCGGCGGCTTCCTGCACGACGGCGACGGTCTGATCTCCCTCCTTTCCCCAACGGCGGGGCAGCAACGTCCTCTCCTCCCTCTCACAGCACCGTCCCTTCCCCCCTCTTCTCTCCCTAACGGGAGTTCATATAGGCAAGGGGGGGGAGAGGGAAGCTCCACCACGTGGAGGATTCATGCCATTCCCTCCTCATGCATTCCCTACTCACTCTTCCTTAGGCCATTCCTCCCCACACTCCCTCTCCTCCAGCCATGCATCGGCTGGGGGAAGGGATAATTTAAAAAAATTTGCCTAAAATTTATCCAATTGCCCCTTCAAAAAGGGTGTTCCCTCGCGGCTTTTACGGTCTTCAACCCCAACCTCCAATTCACAATGTGGAGGCCTCATTTTTGAGCGTGAATGGTATGGATTAAGCTACCAATAATACGATGTAGGGGATACCCTTGCACAGGATTTACACGGCGTGCGGGAAGTCAATATTTACGGTACGCAGTGTGCGGGAATATTACATATAGGCCACCACTTGTAATCCTGACTCTACCACATGTGCTCTTATAATTGTTGTATCAATGTCAGCAAGATCAACACTGATCAACTACACTTGAACGTTAAACTTGAGCCCATGCAAAAAGTATTACAAGTGAGCAGTAGCTACAAAAGGAATATAGGTCTAGAACTTACAAAATACATCCTTCAATTTCTTGGCATAGCGTCAAACATTCTCATGAGGTTCTTGATGTGTTACATTAAGAACACGTAACCAATATTGATCTCCCCTTTTAGGGGCAAACTCTCTTTAAAAGGCCACAATAAATAAATCAATTGTAGTTATGGTTCTAGCCTCTAGGCTATGATATCATATTAAAGAGCATCATCAAGTATCCTTCATCTTGGATTCAACAATTAAACATTAACTTTTAGAATTTGTTAATATGAAGTTCCAAATCTTTCTTTACTAACCCATTAAAAATGGGTAGAGAAAATCCTAAAGTTGGCAAGTATGACGTTGTTGTTGGGATTGCAATGGGTTGCATCATAATAACAATTGGTTTCGTCAAAGGAGTTTGAATGGATGACACTACTACCCACTCAAAGTGAGCTGATGAATTGGGAGAGGGGAAGTGCTAGAACTTCCTCCTCCTCCTAACGCACTATGCGTGGGGCTAGGGTTACTAAGACCCCTCTGTTGTAGGAATATCAAACCCCTCCTTTGTAGAGAATATCTCCTAATAATTTCAATCCACCATCTACCCCCGTTCTTTCTTGCTTCTGAAGCTCGACTTGATGGTCTTTTTTATCTATTTCATTGCCTTTTTGGAATACACTAATAAACTGGTCCCTATATCAACCGAGATTTGGACACTGCCACTTACTAGCAGCTCTCGACAAATGCACTGGTCCCCAATAAGCTTCTGAAACTTATGGAGATTGGGGAATATGGGAATTCCCCATAAGTTTGGGACATGTGGTTAAATCTTTGGATTTGTCATAACTTGAACATTATAACTCCAAATGGAGCGCTTTGTAGCTCAATAGATTCCCAAAATTATGACCATGTTATTGAAGTGCAACCTTTCTAGTATTCAAAAAATGGGAATTGAGAGATTCCCAAACTCACTAATATTGTGTTAGGTCCACTTGTCCAAACCTTAAAACTATACTCAACACTGGCTCTATGGCACTATAGCTGAGCCTCTACTACACACCCAAACAACACGTGGTCTCGTGGTTGTAGCCTCTAAGGGGTATACTATCCCAAACAACACCTCAATCTCGGAGTTGCAGCCTCTAAGGGGTATACTATCCTAAGGGCTTAGCCTCTATGGCACTATAGCTGAGCCTCTACTACACACCCAAACAACACCTCAGTCTCCCAGTTGCAGCCTCTAAGGGGTATACTATCCTAACCTCTAAAGTAAAACTTTGTATTTATATGGATTGTAATTGAACGAACCACCCTTCCCACACTCCTCAAAGGGAGTCCCTACATATATAATCCAAGTTATATGACCCACATTATGAGGAGAAGTCATGTTTGAGTGTAGATATTGGTTGGGTCTTGACTTATATGTAAGATAAGGTCTATATGATGGCATTTGTAGATCTAGCCTTTGGGTTGGATAGAGTAGTTATGATGGTAGAAACTTGAGGCACAATGGATCGATTTGCACGCTGTGAGAGTTATTAGGGATCCTATTTTGGGATCAAGGGCTAGGAAAGTAGCCCTTGGCTCTTGATGATAAAGGCAATGTTCCATGGAATATTTTCTTGCGGACTAGGGAAGGTTCATAATATGGTTAGATAGGCCAACTAGACTACCTTCCTTTGGAATTAAAGGAAGGCCCCTCCAAATCCATTATCAATCTATCTTCACCTAATAATAGTTTTTCTAGCTACCATTAAGCTCTTCGCCTATCATCTTTTTGGATCACCATCCAAGCTTCACAATACAAGCATAGAGGTGGATAAAAAAGGATGAGAATGAATGGGATAAGCTATATTTCTTGTATGTGCTAAATTTTGGCTATTGCTTCCTTGCTTCTATCTTAGTGGGGGAAAGAGAGTGAGTGAGAAGTTAAGGTTGAGGGAAAGAGAATGAGAGTATGTGGTAAAAGACAAATGGTGAAGCCTACTTCTTGTGACGTGTCCACTCGTCCACTTGGGGGACACGTCTTAGCAGCCCATCCGGAAGAGAGTCTAGAAAGTGCCACCTCTAGCACTCTCAAGGAATGTCATAGGGTTTGCGATCTAGGTCTTCCCGAGTCTGCTCGAGCAGAAGTATCCGACCATTCCCACTTAGGATCAACCTGAAGTCAGGGTTTCTTTCGTATCAGCAAAGTCTCTAGGAAGTAGCTAGCATCGAGCTCCAAATGATCCACTTTGCATAGGAACAACAGAGTTGAAGCGGATTTATACTGCACTTGGTTCATGGAGAATGGGAAATAAGAGGGATGCAAAGCTCAACCACTCTGCCCATAGGGCATAGTCCCATTCCGTTCCCCTAAAATAGCATAAATTCTAACTCTACTAATGCTAGATCTTCATAGTCATGTTATCACATCTTTTGAGAAAAGTTCCCAGCTAAATGAGACCACCCTTCCGTAGGATGGACCTAAGTCACGTCCACCGCACTTTCCTCAGTTTTCTTAGTTATCTAATTACCTACCACATTATGTTTGACATGCAAAAGCAGCTTCCTTAATTAATCAATTTAATCACAAGTTCCTTCACGTAACTTAGGCAGTGACACAAAAACAATGTCAAGCAAGTTCCTTTTTCAAATATCTGATCTTTATTTATCATAGTCTCGGAATACATCAAATATCATGCCCGAAGGCTATCCTAGCAATCAACAGGATTGCTGCTCCAAGTTCTTCCCGTAGACTAGTACATGGGCCTTAAGATCCCATCTCGATTCACATTGACCTCTTGTGCGGGATCCGGAGGCAAGGAATTTACAGATAGAGCATCCCCTGGCATCCAAGCGTCCTCCTGCTCCAAGCAGCATCCACTGAGAGACCTCTCGTGGCGAGTTTGGTCCACATACCCAATGCGGCTAACAATCCCCTTGGATAGGGCTAGGTAGACAGTTAGATGTAACTGAACCTGCCTCTTCCTCCAGGATTTTAACCTGAAGCATTAAGTGTTTTGCCTTGAATTAGTTCCTTGAGCAAGGAAATTCAAACAATGTGTCTAAGTGTATAATCACGATCATTTCGGAGGCCATTTGTACGACCAATTGCTAAGGCATGATTCCTTCTTCCAGAATGCTCCCAGCATTCGATCCTGGATCGTTCGCGACAAGGCAAGATCCCAGGGCTTGGCAAGCTAGGTTTCTTGTTTCCTCTTTTATCTTCGGGTTAGGGTTTGTATCCTATCGACCCTAATTATCCTTACCTTAGGTTTCTTGGTAAAAATAGGTCATGGACAACCTTGTCGTCCTTAGTTTGTCAACTTGCTGGTTATCTCCTAGATCCCTTGAAGTACCTATGTACCTTTATCTTTAATCTTAATTGATCAAGATTGTCTATCCCCTTGACCATGGTTGGTCAAGATGGTTCTATTTAGAACAGTCTTACTCTGCCTTAAGTATAATCTTCTTAAGCCCTCTTAATAATACTCACAAGCGCTTAAGCTTTTACCTATCCCTCTTGAAGTCATCAAGGACTTTGTCATGGGATTCATGGATCTCAGACCCATTTGGTAAATTACAAACAACGTTGAATTTTCCCAACAACTTTAAGGCATGCAACGTAATGCCATGCCTTCATTTGAATTCGTCAGCCCGAATGACATCAGTAAGAATTCGAAGTGTCCATACCTTGTACTGAATGCAGTCTTCGAGATATCTTCTTCCTTGATCCTTATCCGATAATATCCACATCTGATATCTATCTTTGAGAAGATCTTCTCTCCTTGAAGACGGTCAAGTAATTCATCTATTCTTGGAATGGGGTATATATTTTTTATGGTTGCTTGATTCAACCCTCTATAGTCAATGCATAGGCGAAGCATTCCATCTTTCTTCTTTTGGAACAACACTAGAGCTCCCCATGGTGAACTGTTAGGACGGATTTATCCTTGATCTAAGAGTTGCTTGAGTTGCTCTTTCAGTTCAATAGCTTTCGAAATGGACATCTTATAGGGCCTCTTTGCAACCGGTGTAGCTCATGGCACAAGTTTGATTTCGTGGTCGACTTCTCTTTGAGGAGGAAGTTTTGCCACATCTTCAGGAAATACATCTGCATATTCCTTTAACCATGAAGGTTCTTCTCCAGATTCTTGATTCTGATCTAGCTTATTCAGTTTAATCAGATAGATAGGTAGACCCTTTTGAACATCTTTTATTATCAGTGTTGCTTTTGCCAACTGTATTTTTGGCTTACTAGCCTCACCTTGAGTCGTAACTAGTTCCCCTTTAGAATTGTGGAAGGAGACTTGGCCCTTCCCACAGTGGATGTGGGCATCATTGGGTATTAGCCAATCCATTTCGAGTAAACATTCATGGACACCTAGGTTCATTACCCTAAATCTCACAGAAGTTGGCTTCCCACCCAATAGGAATTTCACCTTAGTAGTTTACCTAGTACGAGTGACTTCACAACCATTTGCTAATTCCACAAGTAAGGTAGGTACATCTATTGTGGCTATCCCTAATCTTTTTGCATAGATCGGTGAGATGAAGGAATGTGTACTGTCACACTCAATTAGGGTTTTAAAGCTTTTACCTTAATATTTTGATGGAGTTTGGATCACCAAAAATTGGCGATTCGGACCCTTCTTGTGAAGAGTGTCATGAACCGTTGCCCTCTCAATGTTGGCATCCATGGATGGATCTTCTTCATTATCCAGTTCCTTGTTGGAAACGCTGAAGGTTCTCCCTCTGGCCATAACTGTGGTTTCTTGGCCATGAGCGGCTATGTTTTGACCTTGGAATTGCCCTTGGCGATGTCCTTTGCTAAGCTTGGGGCACCCCCTCTTGAAGTGTCCGAGCTCGTTGCAATGGAAGCAACGTGGGTTACGATCATTACTTTGCATTGGAACAAAGTTGTTGACAGCATTGGTCCTAGCTTTCTTTCATGGGCCCTAGCTTTCTTTCTTTGGCCTTGATTCTGACCCTACGCTCTCTTTGTCTGAGCCATAGACATGCCCTAATTGTAAGGCCGAATCCTATTGTTCCTTGGTTTGGTTTTCACCTCCTCTATTATTGGAGTAGCTCGAATGAGTGCATCTTGTAGGTCCTTGGGCGCATTGATTCCAATTGAGTGTTTATGGGTGGATTCAACCCAACACAGAATTTTGACACCTGTTGTGTCCTATCCATTGGGGGTGCATACTTTAGAAGTGAAACAAACTTCAAATAATATGCTTCAAGGGATAATCCTGGATGCTCAAGTCATAAAATTCATTCATCTTTTGTGTGCAGTAGGCAGGTGGTAGATACCTCCCTCACACAGCTTCCTTAAGCTTATCCCAAGTGACTGTCCCCTCCAAGATTGCTTGGTCTCTGCACCACTGTTTCCACCAAAGTCTCGCTTTGCTTGTAAGCTTAAGTTTGGTGAGCATGGCTTGGTTAGGAGGTGCAGTTCTTGTTGCCTCAGAGTAGTCCTTCATGGACTCAATCAAGATCTCGGCATCGGCTTGAATGGTCCTTCCCTTGCCATCAAACTCGGGTGGCTTAATTTGTTTGAGAAGGAACTTCTTCTCTTGAACCACAACTGGACTTAGTGCAGGAGTTGGATTTTAAACTTGAGCTTGGGGTTGCATCTGAAAAATAAGATTCTTTATGTTAACATCTTAACATATGCTCCCATATTATATTAATATGACTAGCACAGCTTTTAGCCAAGTGATTTAATCACTTAAAACCTTAGCTAGCATTTACGATCAAGATAAAAAGTCTTATTTATTTATGAAGGCATAACCCTTTGAGTACTTTATTTTGGATAGGTAGGACAAGCTGATTGATATATCAGTTTGGGGAAAATAGGATTGTGTTACAATCGGCTATAGGGAGGAATAGTAATATGGAGTGGGGTCATGGATTTTCAAAAAATGGTAAGTCATAGGAAGCTTGGGGTATCTCTTCCTTTGATACCCGTTCTTCTCATAGCACCCTAATACTTTGATTCTGTCACAGCAGAGATCACCTGGGTCACTTCTTCATAGACATACTTGTTCTGCTTAACTTGCTGCCCGCTAACATGCAAAGTTGCGTTTACATGGGCTTTGACAAAGATGAATAGCTTCACGATCTTTAAATCCTCCATCCACTTGATTCTATTCAAGTTGGTCTGAAGGTACATGAGTTGATCGGCTGCTATGTATTATATTCCTAAATCTCTCATCCATCTTCGCTCCGCATATGTAATGTCTCCTCCCTTTCCCCCCCACCCCCCATGACCCTCATGCCTTCTCCCCCCCCATAGGAACTGCCCCCTAGATTTTTTTTGAAATTAAAAAAAAAACTCTCTCTCTCCCCCTGTCGTGTGCATGATGGCGGGGAGAGAGTAATTAGTGAGAGTAGGGGTGGGCATGCAACCCCCTAGGTGGCGGGTGGCACCGCCTTGCCACCTCCCCCTCCACCTATAAAGCACCCCCCCTCTGTGTTGCGGGCAGCAAAGCGTCCCCTCCTTGCCTCGCACAGGCACCACCCCCCTTTCCTGGCCGTGATGCCAACACCCCCCCCCCCCCCCCCATACTACTACAGCACAACCTCCCCCCCCCCCCATACTTCATAATTTCCCAACCCCCTTTGATCTGGGGTACAACGCCCTCCCTCCCTAGGCCTTTCGAACAAAGCCACCTCCCCCTGATTGCCAGCCAGCTGCGGGCCCATGAGGGAGAGAAGGAGAAGGAGAGAAGAAGAAGGAGTGGGAGAGAGAAGGGAAGAAGAGGGAGAGGGAGAGAGAAGAGAAGAAGAGGGAGAGAAGGAGAAGGAGAGAAGAAGAAGGAGTGGGAGAGAGAAGGGAAGAAGAGGGAGAGAAGAAGAAGGAGAGGGAGAGAGAGGAGAATGAGAAGGAGAGAAGAAGAAGGAGTGGGAGAGAGAAGGGAAGAAGAGGGAGAGAAGAAGAAGGAGAGGGAGAGAGAGGAGAAGGAGGAGAGAAGGAGGAGGAGAGAAGGAGTGGGAGAGAGAAGGGAAGAAGAGGGAGAGAAGAAGAAGGAGAGGGAGAGAGAGGAGAAGGAGAAGGAGAGAAGGAGGAGGAGAGAAGAAGGAGTGGGAGAGAGAAGAGAAGAAGAGGGAGAGAAGGAGAAGGAGAGGAGAAAAGGAGAGAGAGAAGTAGAAGAAGAAGAAGAAGAGGAGAAGAAAAGAAGGAGGGAGAAAGAGAGTAGGAGAATAAGAGAAAAGAAAAAGAAGAGAGAGAGAAAGAGGAGAGAGAAAGAAGGAGAAGAAGAAGTAGAAGAAGGAGGAAAGAGAGAAGTAGAAAAAAGAAAAAGAAGAGGAAGGAGAGAGAAAGAAGGAGAAGAGAAGAGGAAGAAGAGAGGGAGAGAGAGAGAAGGAGAAAGAGAAAGGAAGAGAGTTGGAGACAAGTTACCCCCTCATCGACAAAGGATTTGCTTCCCACGACCCTTCCCCTCCTGAATCGATCATCTTGAAGGCCGCTAAGGCCCGGGAATTCCCAAACCCTGAGTAGAAATGGCTCCCAAGAAGAAAATTGTGGGAAGCGTAGGTGCCAAAGCTACCGTTGGTACAGGTAATGCGGGAGAGGCGAGCAGAGCGACCAACACAATAAACACCCCTACAAACACGAATCAAACCTAGATTTTTTAAGCATTATAACCAATTGCGTTTTATTTCTTGTGAAAGAAATGAAGGGGTTAGCTACGTGCATGGAACACGGACGAGTCTTAGGTGCTAGGTTGCATGCATGAAATGTTAGAGTATGGAGTTTGGATAAGTTTATATGCATGAAATGATAGCTTTTACACACATAAAATGATAAGGTTTTTGCATTATTTCACATAAAATAATAGCTTTTAAACTGGTTTAGTACATGAATAGTCATTTAGAATTCATGCTTTGCGATCATGACTAAAAGAAACACATGAAATGATAGTTTCCGATGGATAGAAACCTAGACCTTCATGAGATTTGGTGCATTAGTAATAAGTATAATTGCCTGCGAATTGTTTTATCGATCATGCTGTGGACTATCGCAAATGGATACGCTCATTGCTTAATTGAAGCTGGTGACCTAACCCTAAATGGATTGTTGACCCAAGTTATGCTTGGTTGTTTGAAAAGGTTGTAAATCCCTTGAGCAAGCGTTTTGATACATCCAAGTTAAGTTCTCATTGTACATGCAATGGGATTGCGATGCCTTGAAGCAAGAGGGTGTGCATTCAACTGTTTGTTAATGTGGTTTTGGATGTTAACCCAAGTGGGGTGTGTTTGATGATTGCATGGCCGGGTTTGAGATTACTGATTGCCATGGAAACAAAAGGGATTTTTTCCCTAGTGATTGTTATTAAGCTTGTTGCTTCAACTAGGGTCGATTTTCTAAAGGGATAATTAAGGAAGGATGGTGCTAGCTACACCCCGCGAGTCGGAAAGCCCTAACCAAGGGGGTTACGAATCCGCGTCAGGAATGTGGACCAAACCCGGTGCAAGAGGTCTCTCCCTGGAAATCACTTGGCGTAGACGCTTGGGTGCCAGTGGGGGCTCTGGCCGTAAATCCCAATGCCTCTGAGCCCTACGCAAGTATTCTATGTGACTTGAGATGGGATCTTGAGGCCTTGATACTATTTACAAGGCGGAATCTTGGTAGGATAAACCTTTGAGTTTTGTTGCCGAGAGACGGAAGGATTTTTCTGCGGAGGCAGAAAGGAACACTTAATTCTCATGTATGGGCGGGAGACAAACATTAATCCAAAGATAAGTTAAGGAAGTATTTGATCTTGTTTTATCTTGTCTTCATGTCAGTGCCCTAAATTATGTAAAGGAACCTATGATTAATGGGTTAATTAAGGAAGCTTTCTTTATATGTCAAACATAATGTGGTAGATAATTAGATAACTAAAACAACCCTCGAGAGAAGCATGGTGGATGTGACCAATGGGTTTATCCTACAGAAGGGTGGTCTCGGTTAGCCGAGAGGTTTCCTCAAAGGAAATGTTAATGAGAAATGTTAGGAAAAGTCAGACTTCAGGTTGATCCTAGTGGGAACGGTTGGATAAGTCTCGTTGCGGGGCAAACTCAAGTGACCCTAGTTGGCAAACCCTGTGTCATTCCTTGGAAGTGCTAGGTGGCGCCTTCTAGATATATCTCTCGATGGACTGCTAAGACGTGTCCCATGAATTGAGGAGCACGCACGTTACATTTGGTATCAGAGGAAAAACTTCTTAATGATACATGGTTGATTAATGTTTGGTTCATAAACATATCCTAAAGAGAGATAACCTAAGTGGTATGGCTTAATTGTTAGGCACCTTCTGCACCCACAAATGCTGACATGCAAGAGAAGAAGTTCCTTCTCAAGCAAATTAAGCTACTCGAGTTTGATGGCAAGGGAAGGAATGTTCAAGCTGAGACCTGTAAAAAATTACACGGCGCAGCGAACAGAATCTAAGAAAGAGATAGAGAGCACACAACAGATAAGAGGAGAATCAATAAATTCTTTAGCTCCAAACAACTGATACAAAGATGGCTCTGTCCACCCGTGCGCTTCCACTGTGTGAAGCTTAGATGGCGATCTAGATAGAAGATAGGTGAAGATAGTTTTACATGCTTTAACAATTTCATTAGCTGTCTCAATTTGCAACCCATAAGTTGCAGCATCAACAGCTGCATAGGCTGTTCTTGTTGCCAAATCCTCCAATCTTTTCTTCATGCCACCGTTGTTGAAATTTGGCTCAAGAGGAAGCCTGATTTCGATTGCATGAATTTTACCATCCTTCCAAAAGACTAATTTATGTGCTTCAGCTTCACGGAATGCTCCGCACTCCCTCTTTTCATGTTGAAGGCTATCACACCAAATGCATCGTCTTTTAAAGCCTTCTCGTGCAGGTCTTTGGGAGGTTGACCAACCCCTTTCTTCTACTTTAACATCAAGCCTTCTTTAGAATTAATTTTTGTTAAATTAAGATGGAGATCCCGTATGCTTTTAATTAACACATCCATAACATCCTTCTTTGGAGAAGGAACGGCAGAATTTCTTGATTTCTTGGCCATAGAGACAGGAGGTCGAGAAGCTGGAACATGCTCCTTCATGGAATCAGTTGTTACAGGGGTTGATCCCCATCTTAGGCGCAATCGCTCTCTTTGAGCAATCATATTAACTGCTTCAGTGACATCACTCCAAGCGGTCTTTAATCCCGACTAAGAGTCAGGGTCTTCAAGTCAGTCAGTCAATTTCTCCTGAAGAGAAGAATCTGCAGCTTTTAAAAATAACTCAATCTTTTGACTTTCCATACCTTGTTGGTCATCGGGATCTAGTTGGGCAAATTTTCTTTCAAATTCTCGATAAAGAGCAGTAGCAGTTAGACCCTTATTGGGCCTTTCGACCCATTCGGTGAAGATTTTCTTTGTCCTAAGGCCAAAATCTTCAAGGAAAAATTCTTATCGAAGAGCCTTTTTGAACACAGTCCATCCAACATCTTTCTGGGAAAGACCATGAATTCGGTCTTGGAGGCCATGCACAGCCAGGCGGGCAAAGTAATGGCTCCAGGCATGTTGAGGAACTCCAAAGAAGACCATCTTGTTAGTGTAGAGGCCGATAAAAGAGGACACATTTTGCCCATTAAATTACTTGAGCTCATGCCCAACTGCTTCTAAGGCCTTAATGGCAGCAGCATCAATCCGCTCTTCTTCTTGTCTTTGTTGTTGTTGCAATTGCAACTGCTACTGAAATTGCAGCTGTTGTTGTTGGCTCTCTTGCATTAGACGAACCAACTGTTGCAAAGCATCTTCCCCGAGCTTGATGATTCTTCCATTGGACTTCTTCTTCCGCAGCGGACCTTCACGTCGGGTTCACCACTGTCGTCGCGTTAAGAGTCGAAGGTCTACCACCGGGGCTTCAGTGCAGAAGAAGAGTTTAGGATTCAAGATTGAGAAAGGAAAGATGGATTGGGTTTTAATAAGATTTGGGTTTTAGAAATGATTCAGGTACGGAAGAGGAATTCAAGCATTCTCACTTTGTATATAACATACATGAACAGAAGGAATAAGTCTAATTTGATTACATCAAATGCTTCAAGATACATACATCATTTCATAAAGGATATTTTCAGATTTCCAATTCATTTATGAATATCAAATGCAAGCTCTAATGGCATTTATTTCATGTACATAGATAGATTTCAATCCTTTGGGTCAAGTATATTGTTGATAGAATCAAATGCTTCCAAGATTTGGGCCAAAGATACATGAAATGAATGGGAAAAGTATAAATTTAGCTTCAGTCCTGTTTTAAAACAGAAAATTCCAGCCCATAATCAAGTTCAAAATGAGTGCATAAACTCAAGAAGAAGCACTTTTGATCATCTATGAACAATGTCCTGAAGAAAAGAGGTCATTTTCCTCCATTACAACCATAAAAACCCCATGTTTGCTCATAAAAATAGATCAAAATAGTGGGCTGCCCTGTTTATGACTGGTTATTTCAGCCCATAACAGTCCATAAGTCTTCAATATCCTCACCCTTTGCTTGCCCCAAAATCACTCAAGTACTTGCGTGCAAGTCGGGCTTCATTGGACCAAGATTAAGGTAAACAAGATGAGAGAAGTTGTGCATAAGAGTAGGCTGAATACTCTTCTCTCAGATTTCCCCTCTTTTATAGACAGTTTCAGCATGCATTTTCGTTAGACCAAAGAGGCAGAGAAGTGGAGCTCTCACCATGATTACATCTTCAATAGTTGGGCCTATTAATCTTCAGTTTGCATGCTCCATTTCATGCATCTCAGCTCCAGCTTTCTTCTAGTTTCCCTCAGTCTCAGTGTAGCCCGCATTTTGCACCAAAAAACGCAGGCTGCTCTCTGCTCTATCCTTGGTCACTTTTTGACCAGCCTAGGTCACTTGTTGGTCACCTAAGTCAATTACTTTTGGTCCCATGTGGACCTAGTGGACTTTTGACAGTTTTTGGCAACATTTTTAGGTTTTGTCTATATTTTTGTACTTGAATTAATGTGATTTATCGAGCAGACTATCAATTACTTCCAGATGTCTAAGTTATAGGTTCCCATAGACTTATTTTTCATAAATGTACATGGTATAATTGCAAATTATATGCTAAATACAAAAGAACTTGTATAACTAAGGTAGATATTGGATAACAATGCCTGAATTTTGTATGCAAATATCTCATATAATTCCCAGTGAATCTTTTCTGAGTTCATAAGAATCCCATGATTTATATCATGAACAGTAAACTCTTTGACATTCACCCCCTCCTAACCTGCATATCCACCGGCATGTGCCATTTCATAAGATTACAGGTCAAGGAGGGTCTTCTTCTTCATCTTTATTCCCTAAGCCTTTTTCTTCCCGCATGTCTTCAAGTAAGGGGCTTGTATCAAAGTTATCAAGTTCATGAGTTGAAGATTCTCTTCGTTTGAAGAGTTTGATTCGTTTCCTAGCTATTGGAGTCTTTATCATGGTCCCATCCATTTCATCCAAAGAGTAAGTAGCATTATGATGTACTACTTTTACAACATATGGTCCAAACCATCGCTTGGCTAACTTCCTATGAGCACTATGTTGATTATCGAGGCCGCTATCATAAACAAGAACCCAGTCATTCTCTTGAATAGCTCTTGGATGGAGTCGATGGTGCTTGTCAAACCTCTTCTTATTCTTTAATCTTGCTATTTTTAGCCTTTCAATGGCTATTTTAACATCTTCTGGCCTTCTTTCAAGTTGCCTTATGCGTAAAGACAGCAATTCTTCCCTATTCATGTCTTCATCCCAAGGCAAGATACTCCATGTGACAATGGATTCCTCAATAGGCATAATAGGTGGCTGTCCATACATGAGTTCAGCAGGCATATATCCTGTCACTGCACTATGGGTTGTTCTATCAGCCCATAATGTGAATGGTAGCATTTTAGGCCATTCCCTTAACTTTCCTTTGCATGATTTTGCTAAAGCTTTAAGAATTGGTTGATGACCTCTTTTGCTCTTACCATTTCCTTCAGGATTGTAGGCTGAAGTAAGAGATAGCTTAATTCCCAATTGAGCAAAGAAATGGCGAGCTTCATCGGCATCCAATTCTCCTCTATCAGCAGTTACTTTAGCAACACATCCATACCTGCAAAATACTTCTTCAAGTAAAAATCTACAAACAACATGAGCGGACTTTTTTGTCAAGGCCTTTCCTTCCACTTGATTTGTGAGATCTTCTCTAGCAAGTACTAGATATCTCATGTTCCAAATTCCTGTAGGCATGGTTACTAAATCAATAACCCATCTATAGTGAATGGATAAAGGATAGGTAGGCTGAAGCCCATCTCTATGCTTTACCATAGAATACATTTGACAAACATGACAAGACTCGACAAAATGCTCAATGTCTTTATACATGTTTTGCCACCAAAAATTTTCTTTTATTTTGGCAAAAGTACCCCATATGCCTCTATGGCCAGCCAATAGGCTTTCATGGAATTCTTGCATGACCTGTCTTTGTGTCTTTTTGTCACCTAAGACACGAACAGGTGCCCTTCCTTTCTTTTTTGCATGCCTCCAAAGGTAGCCATCTTTAAGAAAAAAACCATATGCTTTTCTCTTAATTCTCTTGAACTCTTCATGAGTCCATTCTTCCTTCTTTGTCATAGTGCTCAAAAATTGGCCAATTTTTAGCCAATCATCTGCATAATATTCTTCTTTAAAGTGTGAACAAACCATAACAAAACATGGAATATGTTGTTTACTAGCTGTCCATTGTCCTTCTTTGGTTGATTCATCCATCCTTGCTGATATAAAAGTTGTTTTATCAGCTGAACCTATTGTTCTTGCTATAATTTTTGTTGTACATGCATTAACAGCTTCATTTATAAACTCTGATTCTTCTTCATCCATCATTTCTTCTTCATCCATATATTTGGCACGTGAAAGCATGTCAACAACTGGATTATCTTTACGTGCAATATGTTTCAAATTAGGATTTACGGATTTAATATAGGCTATCCATCTTAGCATGGCTATATCAGGAGTGGAACAGTTGGCTATCATGCCCAAGAGTGGAAGGCAATCTGTCTCAACTATAACATGTGCGCCCATGAAGTACACCCTGTCACATTTTAATGCAGTTACTACTCCCCAAAGCTCTCTTTTAATTTGAGCATACCTTCTTTGTCATTCATTAAGAGCCTTTGCTCCAAAGTGGATCACATATCTGTTGCCTTCAAGGTCGTCTTGACCAACTGCCCATCCTATTCCAAGAGGACTTGTGTCTACTGTGAGTATAATGGGTTGTCCATTAGAGTAGTTAGCCCTCTTTAAAGTGGGAGCTGAAGTCAGCATTTTTTTGAGTTTCCGAATAGCCTGAGTGTGTTCTTTTGTCCATAGAAACCTTTGGCCCTTTCTTAGAAGCTGATAAAGACTTTCAGCAACATGGGCAAAATGTGGTATCCAAATAAGGTAGAAGACACATGCACCAAGAAATCTTCTCACTTCTGAAACATTTGTACATTCTTCTTGCATCTTGTTGATTGCAGTTATTTTAGATGGAGAAGGCTTTCGGCCATATGGACCACACATGTGTCCGACCACAAGAACTTCTTCAACTCCAAAAACAGATTTAGCTCTTGAAAGAGTAAGATGGACTTCTTCTAATTTAGACAGGATTTGAGCACAATCATTAATATGATCAAAAACAAACTTTCGACATCCAAGTTCATTGAGTTCTTCATTTTTCTCATGAACTTCACATCCTTTAATTGGAACATCATCAAGAAAAGGAAGAGTCAATTGAAGAATATAATCCCTCAATACTTTATGCATGGCATTCATCATGTGAGCTACTAAATTTGTAGCCCCTTGAGGTAGAGTACACATGCGGACTAGGCCAAGAGGTGTCTTCATTGTAGTAATGTCACGGCTTTCCAAAGCAAGCTGAAATTGGTCGTAGCCTGAATATAAGTCTCCCATGGAATAGATTGCCCTTCCTGCAAATGCTTCAGCGAACTCATCCACAATTGGTCATGATCCAACATATCTTATAGTGACTTTATTGATGGGTTGCAAATCTTGAATGAATCATAAAGATCCATTCTTCCTAGGTACGGTAAACCATCGGTTGGAATATGGAGCTGAAGATGGCTCCATTATTCGCATTTTTATCTTTTCATTTAAAAGTCCCAATAACTTAGGCAAATGAGCCCTTGGAACCGAAATTGGTTTAAGATTCCAAGGCACATGTGGGACCGTAAAAATTACCATTGGTGCCACAATGCTTGGATCCACACAGCAGATTTCATGCGGCTGAAATGAAAAGGCTTTACCATGGTTATTTAACATCTGCATGAAGATTTGTTTTTCAGCTGGCAAAAGGAAAGAGTCTTCATCAATTTTCAGCTTTTGTAGACTTTCAGCTGTAAATTGGTGACCAATATCTTTAGGATCACGAAGGCTTGGTTGTTTGGATACCCTTTCTGCCAATCCTTCGCTTTCAGGTGGTAGAGGAGTAGCTACCGGCTTGACCTTCTTATCAACTATTTTATATTTTGTTTTTACTCTTGCTTCATCCTTGTTTGGCTGTCCAAAGGCTTCATAATCTGCAAATTCTTGAATTATGTCTTACATATCCAATGTACATATATGTACGGACTGCTTTTCAGCTTGATTTTCTGCATGAACGGCTGTATAAATTTCAGCCATTGTATCATTATAATTCAGCCCATAAAATAGTCCTGAAATTTCTTCATCTTTAGGTAAAACATCAATTTGCTTCAGCTCTTGCTCCATATGACTCAAATACTTTCTTTCAGCCCTATTCATGGCTGAAAACTGTTTATAACAGCCCACTTCATTGGCTGAAAAAGACTGCAAATCAGTTTTTGGCCTTGCCTCCTTCATATGTGGAGGCAATTTTTTGTGACATGATGCACTATCATAGCCTCCACTTATAGTAGCGCTACCCGAAAACCCTTAAATTCTCGGGCATTAGGAGGAACATGATGATCTCTCAATCGATCCCTATTTCGATGGTGATTAACACAGACAGTTAGAAATTGAACAGCTTTATCATTATCCTTGCTTCTTATCCGAGCATATGATGAACCATCATCAAGTGCCTTTGTTTCTAAATGAGACTTGGAAATAAATGGTTGTCCAAGAATGATTGGATAACTGCAAGAATCTTGAACAAAGAAATGAAATTCATCTTTTACATTACCAATAGTAACTTGTACATAAGGACATGCTGTATAAAGATCGCCAAAAGAGTTATTGGCTACCTTCATGCGCCATCCTGGGTCCACATAAATGGGCCATCCACCATTCTCATAGAGACTTCTTGACATAAAATTAATTTCTGAACCATGGTCTATAAGGGCAATGCATGGAGTTTCTTTCTCACCAATTTTAACAACAGTCTCAGTAGTCGCCCTTGCCCAATGGGTACGGGAATATTGACTACTTGGAATAAAGTGAGTTTCACTTTCTTCCTGCATGTTGTGAAGAAAAGTCTCTTTCTTATGCATGGGCTACACTTTAGATTGAGAAGTTTCCACCATTATGGCTTCTTCAGCTTCAGCTTCATAAATGTCTTCATCTTTGGGTTCTATGGCTGCAATCAATTCTTTGATTGCCTCTAATCGAATCCCTTGAATTTTCATCTTCTCTTTATCCTGCAAATACACATGAAGTACTTGCAAAAAAGCATGTACAAATTCTTCAGTTTCCTCACCAACATATTGCCTTTTTCGTTTAATTACATCAATTATCACATCATGAAATCCTCGTTTTGCAATATCGAGAATTTCACCTAATGTAAATTCAATTCTACTTCCAAGAATCCTTTCTTCTAGGATCTGTTAAAGATCCGTTGCGGTCTCTATGTCTGACTGTAACTTGTAACTGGGATGTTTGCTTTTTCTTTTTCCTTCTATCTTCTTTGCTTGAGGGGCATCTTCCATGTCAAATTCCGGTGGCAGTGGATTTTCAACAGCCTTCTGTTGGTCTGGTTTACTTCTTGTTATGCGTTTAGTCGGTCCTGAAGAAGAAGGACCGGCAACATCTTCATCTCTTATTCTCTTTTCTTCTATCATGACTTCTTGATGATTAATTTCAGCTAACTAGGCAAAAGCTGAAAATGAATCCACAGGCTCGGACCATCTGGTTTTTCCTCGAATATATTTACTGGCGGTGGTTAAATCATCCTAACTTGCCTTGCCTTGCTCCATGCGTTCCAAGGCCTGCGTCCACACTTTAGATTTTGCATTAGTTTCATATGCTTTAACAATTTCATTAGTTGGCTCAATTTGCAATCCATAAGTTGCAGCATCAATAGCTGCATAGGCTGTTCTTGTTACCAAATCCTCCAATCTTTTCTTCATGCCACCGTTGCCGAAATTTGGCTCAAGAGGAAGCCCGGTTTCGGTTGCATGAATTTTACCATCCTTCCAAAAAACTAATTTTTGTGCTTCAGCTTCACGGAATGCTCCACACTCCCTCTTGTCATGTTGAAGGCTATCACACCAAATGCAATGTCTTTTAAAGCCTTCTTGTACAGGTATTTGGGCGGTTGACCGACCCCTTTCTTCTACTTTAATATCAAGCCTTTCTACTTTAGAATTAATTTTTGTTAAATTAAGATGGAGATCCCGCATACTTTTAATTAACTCGTCCATAACATCCTTCTTTGGAGAAGGAACAACAGAATTTCTTGATTGCTTGGTCATAGAGACACGAGGTCGAGAAGCTGGAACAGGCTCCTTCATAGAATCAGTTGTTACAGGGGTTGATCATCTATGAACAATGTCCTGAAGAAAAGAGGTCATTTTCCTCCATTACAACCATAAAAAACCCATGTTTGCTCATAAAAATAGATCAAAATAGTGGGCTGCCCTGTTTATGACTGGTTATTTCAGCCCATAACAGTCCATAAGTCTTCAATATCCTCACCCTTTGCTTGCCCCAAAGTCACTCAAGTACTTGGGTACAAGTCGGGCTTCATTGGACCAAGATTAAGGTAAACAAGATGAGAGAAGTTGTGCATAAGAGCAGGTTGAATACTCTTCTCTCAGATTTCCCCTCTTTTATAGACAATTTCAGCATGCATTTTCGTCAGACCAAAGAGGCAGAGAAGTGGAGCTCTCACCATGATTACATCTTCAGTCGTTGGGCCTGTTAATCTTCAGTTTGCATGCTCCATTTCATGCATCTCAGCTCCAGCTTTCTTCCAGTTTCCCTCAGTCAGTGCAACCCACATTTTGCGCCAAAAAACGCGGGCTGCTTTTTGCTCTATCCCTGGTCACTTTTTGACCAGCCTTGGTCACTTGCTGGTCACCTAAGTCAGTTACTTTTGGTCCCATGTGAACCTAGTGAACTTTTGACGGTTTTTGGGAATATTTTTGGGTTTTGTCCATATTTTTTTACCTGAATTAATGTGATTTATCCAGCAGACTGTCAATTACTTCCAGATGTCCAAGTTATAGGTTCCCATAGACTTATTTTTCATAAATGTACATGGTATAACTGCAAATTATATGCTAAATATAAAAGAACTTGTATAACTAAGGTAGATATTGGATAACAATGCCTGAATTTTGTATACAAATATCTCATATAATTCCCAGTGAAACTCTTCTGAGTTCATAAGAATCCCATGATTTATATCATGAATAGTAAACTCTTTGATACCGTCAAAAGCGGCCCCTAGACCCCAAAATAGGGGCCCCTTTTAACTCCCTCACCCCGCAACTCGATGCAATGCGCCTCGAGTTGCTACGAGTTTAATCACTTAGTCTAATCCAAAGATTAGGCCCACAACGGTCACCTTCTTGCCATTCGGTCACATAAACTTCATTTGATATACAATTCAGGACTCGGGCTCACATTTGGTTTCTCCTCATAATGGGGGCCTTACAACTTTGAGCACCATGGATCATTGGTGGCACCTAATGAGGGTGGGGCATTGATCATATCTAACAACGCCGAGATCTAGATTGAGTCCTTGGAGGACTATTTTGAGGTAGCAGGATTTGCACCTGCTAACCAAGCCATGCTCACCAAACTTAAGCTTATAGGCAAAGCGAGACTTTGGTGGAAACAGTGGTGCAGAGACCAAGCGATCTCGGAGGGGACAGTCACTTGGAATAAGCTTAAGGAAGCTGTACGAGGGAGGTATCTACCACCTGCCTACCGCACACAAAAGATAAATGAATTCTATGACTTGAAGCAGCTAGGATTATCCCTTGAAGCATATTATTCAAAGTTCATTTCACTCCTAAAGTATGCACCCCCAATGGATATGGCACAATAGGTGTCAAAATTCTGTGTTGGGTTGAATCCACCCATAAACACTCGATTGGAATCAATGCACCCAACGGACTTGCAAGACATATTAATCTGAGAAAATCCAATTGTCCAAGAACTTAAAACAAGAAACTATGATGAAGATGACTCACGAGATCAAGATAAGAGGTGCCACAAGTGTGGAGGGATAGGACACATCCGTAAGAGATGCCCCAACCGCCAATGTTTCCACTACAATGAACTAGGACACATCCAAACAGATTGTCCTGAGTTGGACCCTGAGAATCAGGAACATGCGGTCAAACAAAGCTGTCTAAACTCTACCTTTGGCTCATATTATGAACCACATGATGATGAAGGTTGGGAGCGTGTTGTAACCTTTGAGGATGACTACATATCCTAGGAAGATCTTCTGGAGATAATAAGTCTTGTACATGGAATAAATCTTATTGAATCCTATGAGTTGTGACAATTTGTTATTTCAAGTTGAGAATTTAAGTAATCAAAGTAGCGCAGAGAAAGCATAAAGGGCCCTAACCCACAGGCTATAAGTCCCAATTTTGCTTGTCTTCCCCAGTTTCTCTCTAGATGAGGACATCTCGATTCCTTTAAGGGGGAGAGGATGTAATGTCTCCTCCCTTCCCCCCCTCGTGCCCCCGTGCCTTCTTCCCTCCATAGAAACTCCCCCCTAGATTTTTTTTCAAATTAAATAAAACTATCTCTCTCTCTCCCCCTGTCGTGTGCATGGCGAGGAGAGAGAGAGAGAGAGACTTAATGAGAGTAGGGGGGGCATGCAGCCCCCTAGGTGGCGAGTGGCACCGCCTTGCCAGCTCCCCCTCCACCTATAAAGCACCCCCCCTCTGTGTCGGGGGCAACAGAGTGTCCCCTCCCTGCGTCCCACATGCGCCACTACCCAGCCTGCCCGTGACGCCAGCATCCCCTCCCTGGCCCTCGACCAGCCTCGGCAACTATTGCAGCATGACCTCCCCCCCCTCATACTTCATCATTTCCCCCCCTGGTCTGGGGTACAGTGCCCTCCCCGTGGGCCTTCCAAACAAAGCCACCCCCCCTGATTGCTAGCTAGCTGCGGGCCTATGAGGGAGAGAAGGAGAAGGAGAGAAGAAGAAGGAGTGGGAGAGAGAAGGGAAGAAGAGGGAGAGAAGAAGGAGAGGGAGAGAGAATAGAAGAAGAGGGAGAGAAGGAGAAGGAGAGAAGAAGGAGTGGGAGAGAGAAGGGAAGAAGAGGGAGAGAAGAAGAAGGAGAGAGAGAGAGAGGAGAAGGAGAAGGAGAGAAGGAGGAGGAGAGAAGGAGTAGGCGTGGGAGAGAGAAGGGAAGAAGAGGGAGAGAAGAAGGAGAGGGAGAGAGAGGAGCAGAAGAAGGAGAAGGAGAGGAGGAAGAGGAGAGAAGAAGAAGGAGTGGGAGAGAGAAGAGAAGAAGAGGGAGAGAAGGAGGAGAGGAGACAAGGAGAGAGAGAAGTAGAAGACGAAGAAGAAGGGGAGAAGAAAGGAAGGAGGGAGAGAGAGAGAGTAGGAGAATAAGAGAAAAGAAGAAGAAGAGGGAGAGAAAGAAGGAGAAGAAGAAGTGAAGAAGAAGTAGAAGAAGGAGGGAAGAGAGAAGCAGAAAAAAGAAGAAGAAGAGGAAGGAGAGAGAGAAAGAAGGAGAAGAGAAGAGGAAGAAGAGAGGGAGAGAGAGAGAAGGAGAAAGAGAAAGGAAGAGAGTTGGAGACAAGTTACCCCCTCATCGACAAAGGATTCCCTTCCCGCGACCTTTCCTCTCTTGAACCGGTCATCCTCAAGGCCGCTAAGGCGTAGGACTTCCCAAACCCCGGGTAGAGATGGCTCCCAAGAAGAAAATCACAGGAAGCATAGGTGCCAAAGCTACTGTTGGTACCGGTAATGCGGAAGAGGTGAGTAGATCGACCAACGCAATAAAGGCCCCTACAAACACAAATCAAACCCAAGTTCTTTAAGCATTATAACTAATTACATTTTATTTCTTGTGAAAGAAATGAAGGGGTTAGCTACGTGCATGGAACATAGACGAGTCTTAGGCGCTAGGTTGCATGCACGAAATGAGAGAGTATGGAGTTCACATAAGTTTATATGCATGAAATGATAGCTTTTACGCACATAAAATAATAAGGTTTTCGCATTATCTCACATAAAATAATAGCTTTTAAACCAGTTCAGTGCATGAATAGTCATTTAGAATTCATGCTTCGCGATCATGACTAAAAGAAACACATGAAATGATAGTTTCCGATGGATAGAAACCTAGACCTTCATGAGATCCGTGCATTAGGAATAAGTATAATTGCCTGCGAATTGTTTTATCGATCATACTATGGACTATCGCAAATGGATATGCTCCTAGCTTAATTGAAGATGGTGACCTAACCCTAAATGGATTGTTGATCCAAGTTATGCTTGGTTGTTTGAAAAGCTTGAGCAAGCGTTTTGATACATCCAAGTTAAGTTCTCATTATACATGCAATGGGATTGCGATGCCTTGAAGCAAGAGGGTGTGCATTCAACTATTTGTTAATGTGATTTTGGATGTTAACCCAAGTGGGGTGTGTTTGATGATTGCATGGTTGGGTCTGAGATGACTGATTGCCATGGAAACAAAAGGGATATTTTCCCTAGCGATTGTTATTAAGCTGGTTGCTTCAGCTATGGTTGATTTCCTAAAGGGATAATTAAGGAAGGATGGCGCTAGCTACCTCCCGCGAGCCGCCAAACCCTAACCAAGCGGGTTATGAATTCGCGCCGGGAATGTGGACCGAACCCGCCGCGAGAGGTCTCTCCGTGGAAATCACTTGGCGTAGGAGGACGCTTGGGTGCCAGTGGGGGCTCTGGCCGTAAATCCCAATGCCTCTGGGCCCTACACAAGTGTTCTACGTGACTCAAGATGGGATCTCAAGGCCTTGATACTAGTTACAAGGCGGAATCTTGGTAGGATAAACCTTTGGGCTTTGTTGCCGAGAGACGAAAGGATTTTTCTGCAGAGGCAAAAAGGTCAAACACTTAATTCTCTTGTATGGGCGGGAGACAAACATTAATCTGAAGATAAGTTAAGGAAGTGTTTTATCTTATTTTATCTTGTCTTTGTGTCAGTGCCCTAAATTATGTAAAGGAACCTATGATTAATGGGTTAATTTAGGAAGATGCCTTTATATGTCAAACATAATGTGGTAGGTAATTAGATAACTAAAATAACCCCCAAGGGAAGCATGGTGGATGTGACCAGTGGTTCTATCCTACAAAAGGGTGGCCTCGGTTAGCCGAGAGCTTTCCTCAAAGGAAATGTTAATGAGAAATGTTAGGAAAAGTCAGACTTTAGGTCAATCCTAGTGGGAACGACCGGATAAGTTCCTTTGTGGGGCAGACTCGAGAGACCCTAGTTGGCAAACCCTGTGTCATTCCATGGAATTGCTAGGAGGCATCTTCTAGATATATCTCTCGATGGACTGCTAAGACATGTTCTGCGAGTGATAATTCGAAGCATGCATTCGAGTCATGAACATGACGTGGAACACCAAGAACTTGATCCATGCCTCGTGACTCTGCAACCTAGCATCCATAAGTGAGTAAAGAAATGTTTTTAATAGAAAATACTGCTCTATTCTACTCATCTTCCCCTGTTTATCCCCTTATTCCCTTTATTTTCCTCTATTAAGTTCCTTTTTAATCCTTAGATCTCGTTGGTTTCCTCTAATACCAATTGTGACGTGTCCACTCATCCACTTGGGGAACACGTCTTAGCAGCCCATCAGGATGAGACTCTAGAAAGCATCGTCTGGCACTCGCAAGGAATGTCATAGGGTTTACGATCTAGGTCTTTCCGAGTCTGCCTCAAGTGGAAGTATCCAGCCGTTCCTACTTAGGATTGACCTGAAGTCAGGGTTCCTTTCCTATAGGCAAAGTCTCTAGGAAGTAGCTAGCGTCGAGCTCCACATGATCCACTTTGCGTAGGAACAATAGAGTCAAAGCGGACTTATGTTGCACTTGATTAATGGAGAATGGGAAACAAGAGGGATGCAAAGCTCAACCTCTCTGCTCATGAGAGCAAAGTTTTGATGCCGAGAAGTGCTTAAAAATAGCTAAAAAGTACAAGTATCAAGGGAAAAATATTCAACGTCGAAGGCGGCGGCTCGATCTAGGATGATTTTAAGCGCCAAAGTGCTTTAAAGGCGCCCGAGCGACACTTTTTGATTTTTCATAATTTTTTAGATTGTCGTGCGGGTTGACAAGAGTTACCCGCCAATGCGGGACGTCGAGCCAGACGCCCAGGATTTTTTAGAGCTCAATTTGAAGTCCGGACGGGGAAGGAGCCAAGAACCGGGCAAGATTTGAAAAGGTGACCAAAGTTTGGCCAAGTGGGCATGACCCTTGGGGAGTTGGGACAACTTATGCCACATGAAATGTGGCATGGAAAAAAAACGTGGGGAGAAGCCTGGAGGCGTGATCTCTCTGGCGCCGAAATTTGCGCCTCATCTCTTGATCATGGAGATGGCTGGCTGTGAACAACCACTAGATCAGACATTGAGCCCTCATTCCCCTCCGGATGTCGATCATTTCACTGTCCTTCGCTCCTCCAATGGCGGTCTCTATGAAGATCTCTGATTTCAGTCTTTCTCTCTCCTCTCTCTCTCTCCCCTAAAGGAAGATTCATCTGGTGAAGAAGAAGAAGAAGAATGGATGACGGATGCTTGTCCAATGAAGACCGGATTGCTCCGTGGTTCAAGAGGAAGGAAGATTGCTGATTGTGGACTGTCATGAGCATTAATGGTGGCTGGAAATCAGTCTCGAGATATGACAAATAAAAACCCGCAACCCGCAAAGAATGGTAATCTCATTTTTACAAAGGAAATTGATGTTTTATGCAATTTGCTTCATGCATACTTGTTCCCATGGGATGATTATGCATTATAATGTTGTTTGCAATGTCTTCCAACTGTTTGAAATCAGAAAACCAGAAAATCATAAGTGTTGTGATTGAAATTAATAGGGTAAAACTTGTAAAACACGCGAAATAGAGAAAAATTGGGTGTTTTTGAGATATAAATGGAAAATATAATAAGACACACCAACTAAATTTGTGTTTTTGTTGCAAATGAATCTAAGGCCCACAGCCCACAGCCCACAACTCATTTTATATTTTTAGTTATTTAATATTGTTAAAAAATATAAGAAAAATAGGAAAAATGGGAAAAATTAAGGGAAAAATGGATTTTGAGTGTCGAAAATTAAGGAAAAATAAGAACCATGTTTGTGGATGTATGGGGGGTTTTAAGTATGAGGTTTAGCCTCAATTCAGCCCTACCTTTATGTTTTAGTGAGTTTTTATTGCTCATACAATAAAAACATGGAAAATGAACCCTAAACCTATGCACCATGCACAACCTAAACGGGTGAGGGGGTAGAGTGTATAAAAGGTATTCAAATGCTGAATGAAATGATGAAAAACTTGCTGGTTTTTTATGCATACCATTTAGGTTGGTCGATAATTAAAAATTAAGAACCTAGTAGCACGAGGGTTTCTCGATGCTAGGTTCATGCAATGTCGTATACGAGCGATAGTTAAATTTATTGAAAGAATGCTTTTGCACTAAACACAAATGCTGATTTTTAATTGCTTGAGCACATGGACATGCACAATTTGCATAAATCATAAAGAAATGATAAAAGGTATCAGATAATACCTCTTGGATGCATGGCAATTGTTTTCTAGAGGAACATGACCAACGTTGAGTGAGTAAGGTTGTCCAAGCTGTAGGCTAGGTGTTGGGTCTAAGGGAAAAAGAAAGTGAGGTATGGTGCATTCCTGGATACGATTAGTTGGTACCTTGAGTGGAAATGTATACGATATTGTGTTATATATGTTTAGCGACTCATCGAGGGGCCAATCCCCAAGGTGTAGGAGAGTCGCAGTGAGGTAGCAGCAGTCAGCCGTGGGAGGACCTCCTATGTTTGTGTTTCGTGCTATTTGGCAATGTGCTGGGACTCCCTCTGAGGAGTGTTAATTGGGTTAGAGTTGGACTATGATACGTGATACAAATGCAAGATGTTTAGGAAGATAATGTATGTGTCATCCACGCTCCAGGCCGTGAGGCTGTGGGGTTGTTGAGCGCATGATAGAGGTCCAGCTAGTGCATGAGCCAGTGCCGCCCTGTTTTAGGTCCCATCAGTGGTGTGTCTTCCTGGAGCCGCTTAGAAGTGGCAATCCTCGAATCCTGGTTGGCTAGGGACCAGTTAGCAGTTTATGCCAAAGGATACTGAGTTTGACCCGTTATTCATCGATAAGCATCCTCTAGCTGAAATCCAAAAGCAAGAGAGAGACGAAAGAGCTAGGCGATGTGCTAAAATTCTTAGGAGGTATTTCCCTAAGTGTAGCAGTGCTGAACCCTTACGAGGGAGTGGATCTAGTGGTCTTGGTACCACAAGTAGTAAGTTAGGAGAAGGTGGAAGCTTTAGTGCTCGCCTTTCTTCCATAAGGCAGTTTACATCATGTGTAGGAGATGTAACCTCACCGTCCCCTATTCCTAGTGCAAATCCAATTTCCGTCATGGCATAGCCCATTGCAATTCCTACAGAAACGATGGATTTGCCGGCTCTAGGTTACCCGCTACCTATTTTTAATGGGCTAGTTGAGGAAGATGCGGAACTCCACATCAGGGAGTTTCAAAAGCTGATGTTTTACTATCGCATCCAAGAAGAAGGACATTTAATGATGTTCTTCAACATGACTCTCAAAGGAAGAGCTGCCATATGGTATCATGGTTTAGAAGCTCGAATCATATTGAATATTGATTCATTTTATGGAGCTTTTCGAAGGGAGTTTGCCCCTGAATGCGGTGGGCAATATTGGTTGCGTGTACTCAACGTGACCCGCCAAGAACCACACAAGCATATTTGTGCTTATGCAAAGAAACTAAAAGAGGTTTTTTGTAAGTTGGACACCTCTATTCCTATCTTCGCAGCTGCCCAATTGCAATATTTTTTGCATGGCTTAGACTTTAATATCTAGTTGCAGTTGAGTAGTGTCCCTTTGGGGGATTTAGATACTGCCATTACACGAGCACAAGAAGTGGAATCCCCACTACAAGTAGCCTATGCCTCTCGTGCCAATCCGAATATGGGTCTAGCATTGGGAAATAATATGGCGACGGCCAATGGCAGTAGTAGCCAAGGGATAGCGATAACTAATCCTAATGGGAGAGGGAACATGATGCAGAATGTGCCTTTATTACCAACTCCCCCTAGCATGTCGATGCCTATGGGCAGTCAAATGGCTCCAAATGGTGGAGGCCAAGCAGTTAATCCTAATACCATGCATGTGGTTCAACAACCAGTGACTAATCGAATTGTTAGGCCGATGGAACGACAGGGTAATGATCAAGGCTACGAGTCGAGCGCTTCCAATGTTCTTGGAGAGGTTAAGGGCTTGATGAAGCATTATACTGACATGATTACGGAGCAGTATTGAAAAATAGCCGTTGATGTGAACTTTCTTAAAAAACAACAAAATTTGATAGGAAGTAGATACCCAGATGAGGGTGCACCTTCGAGGTTTAGCTGCAAATGGTGTGGTGGACAACATTATCCACGAAATTGTCCAAATGTCAAGTGCGACATCTGTGGAAAATCCGGCCATTTAGCAGCCACTTGCTGGAGTAAGATTAGTTCCCTCTAGTGAGGTAGTCGGCAACCAGGGCCTGTTAATCATCGTGCGCAAGGAAATGATTCCCAGCGAGAAGACGGGCCTAAGCAAATACTCCAACGACCAAAGACTACAGTGGAGGAGCTGCCTAGTGGTAGTGGAGTTAGTTTGATTGAGGCTGTGCGTGTTAATGACGTTGAAACCTCTAATCTACGAGCTGTCCTTACAAGAGGTCAAAAGGGTAGAGAGGCCGACAAGGATAAGCCTGTCGATGGAAACCCTGAACAAGGCAACAAAGGAGCGCAAGTTGTGGATCCTGCCATGGAAGGGGGACCTCTAAAGCCCGTGGAGAGTAAAGCCGATATTAAGAAGGATAAGGAACCACCGAGAAAGAAGGTGAAAGTTAAAAAAGAAGCAATAAAGCCGGTTCAGTGACCTAAAGAGCGGATGGTTTGGCATGAAAAGCGAACTCTACCGAACTATCATGAATTCAATTTGGCGAGCTCTCTTTGCGAAGTCAAGCCAGATGTGAACCTTTTACAGCTTATTAAGCTTTCCCCAGGAGTGCGCAAGGAATTTAGAAAGATCCTATGTACCGGGTATATCGTAGAACCTTTGGGTATTGCGCGAGTTGGTGATGACTGGTTCGAGCATGCTGAGAAGCATTGCCCAAGGGTTGCAGCCTATGTCGATGGGATATTAGTAGATTATGCCATTGTCGACACGGGATCATCTGTTAACATTATGAGTTCTGAATTGATGGAAAGTTTGGGTCTTGCGATCCAGAAAGATACCTCCACAATTCTCAGAATGGTGGATGATAGTTTGAGACAGCTGAAAGGCTGCATTACTAAGGTCCATGCCACTATTGCAAATATAGGATACCTGTTGGACTTTAGGGTGATTCGTTTTGCAGGGCGTCCAAGTTTGGGTCTTGCGATCCAGAAAGATACCTCCACAATTCTCAGAATGGTGGATGATAGTTTGAGACAGCTGAAAGGCTGCATTACTAAGGTCCATGCCACTATTGCAAATATAGGATACCTGTTGGACTTTAGGGTGATTCGTTTTGCAGGGCGTCCAAGTTACCAAGTATTACTTGGACGACCTTGGATCTTGCAAGCAGACAGCCAAGTGGATATACCCATTGGTCGGCTGATATTCGGCAGAGGTGCTCAGCACGTGGTGATTGATGCATATCCTGAGTCTCCGCAGAGTGAGAGAGCTCCTCTATCTTCCACAAAATTGGAGACATTAGAGGATCTATCTACAAATGAGACATCATGGAGTGATGAGTCCAAAGAGGGATCCACCACGGAAGACATCTATCAGATCACTTTGAACAAGCCGATAGAGGCCCAAGATCGTATAAGAGATGCAGATGTTATCGAGCTAGACCTTGGCACGCCAAATGATTCGCGGCCAATTAAATTAGGTTCTATGCTCAGCTCAGCAGAAAGGGAGGACTATGTGTCCTTGATTCAAGAATTCCGCAACATCTTTGCTTGGAGTTATGATGAGCTGAGAGGCACTCCTCCCAGCCTAGCTATTCATATTATTCCTGTAAAAGAGGGCAGTCATCCTATGCATCAGAAAGTAAGGCGTATGCCTTTCGAACTGAGGGACGGGCTGTTTGAAGAGTTACAGAAGCTTCAGAGAGCGGGTTTGATTTTTCCTGTGCAACACACGGAATGGTGTTCACCAGTTGTGATCAGAAAGAAGAAAAATAATCAAATCCGATTATGTGTAGATTTTAGAGAGCTGAATAAGCAGACGGTTAAGGATTACTACCTGTTGCCATTCATTGACCAGATTTTGGATCAATTAGTGAGTAGGGAGATATATTCGTTTATGGATTGCTTTGCAGGATATAACCTGATGGCAATTGCAGAAGAGGACAAGTTGAAAACAACTTTTATTTCTGTCTTTGGTACTTTTCTGTACCATGTGATGGCCTTTGGTTTATGCAATGCGCCTGGTTCGTGGCAATGAACAGTAGATAAGACATTCGGTGACATATCCCCTGAAGAGTTGAAGGTGTTTATTGATGATTTAGGGGCCGTCACCGTGAGAGAAAGGCAGTTGATCATTTTAAGAAAATGATTTGAGTGCTGCAGACATTTTTGTATCGCTCTAAACCCACGGAAGTGTGTTTTTGGTGTACCTTATGGGCTATTGCTGGGCTATGTGGTTAGTTCGGTAGGAATTGCGATAGATCCCGAGAAGATCAAAGTCATAGTTGCCATGGGTCCACCACACACTCCGAAAGAAGTTCATAGCTTCCTCTCTTCGGTTGGTTATTGCCATAGATTCATAAACGCCTTGGCAGAAAGAACGTTGCCGCTTACAAATCTATTGTCCTTTAGCTGTTTGTTTGAATGGAGCGACCCTTGTAAGGTAGCTTTTGAGGATGTGAAATAGGAGCTAGTAAAAGCTCCCGTTTTAAAAGCACCTAAAAGAGGTGAGGTGTTCTATATATTTTCAACACCCACCATGCATAGTATCAGTTGTTTGCTGTTTAGCCCAAATTTGGGGGGAAAAGTGGTATCATCCGATAGCCTTTGCTAGTCGAAAATTGGGCATTTCAGAGATCAATTATACCTACATGGAGAAGTTGTGTCTGGCGATGGTCTTTGGGACCAAGAAATTGAGGCATTATATTCTCTATGAGAAAGTTGTGCTTTATACGAAAGTGGAGGGGCTTTGATTATTGATGAATAAGCTGCAACCGCCTGATCGTCTAGCGAAGTGGTTAATCATTTTGCAGGAGTTTGATTATGAAATCAGGAGTAAGCCACGAAGGTTGCAAGGTATTGTGGAATGTCTTGTGGACTTTGGGGAGCCGAAAGAATCTGTGGCTAAAGGTAGTGACATGGAGCCATTATTTAAGATAGATACGGCATCTATTCCCTCCTGGTACACTGCAATAACGCATTATTTATCAACAGGAGAGGCTGGATCCGAACTATCTAAAGCTAAGATAAAGAAAATTAAGCAACAGGCATTAAAGTTTGCTTTGATCACAGGCACATTATATCGGCAAGGGGTTGATGACATCTATCACCGATGTGTGATGCCTGACGAGGTGCCATTCATTTTGGAAGAGTGCCATGATTCCACTTGCGGAGGTCATTTTGTTGGATGGCTTACAACACAAAAGTCTTTAAGAGCAGGTTACTGGTGACCTGCCATCTTTCAGGATGCGTTTGTGTGTGTTAAGAGATGTGATATTTGTCAATGACATGATAGTCGAGAGAATAAGATAAGACCACTCACCCCTATTATGGCGATACTTCCATTTGAGAAGTGGGGAATAGACTTTGTGGGTCCTATTACTCCGTCGTCGACTGTGCAAAAGAGATACATTATTGTAGCAACTGACTACTTCACAAAATGGTCAGAAGCATGTGCAACAAGGAAAGATGATGCTAAAGAAACTGCTAGTTTCCTTTTAGAGCAGATAATGTGCCGTTTTGGTCCCCCGAAAGAATTAGTGTCAGACCGTGGAACCCATTTCCTGAATAAGGTGATCAAAAGCTTGACTGAGGCTTGGCAAATCAAGCACAATAAAACAACTCCTTATAATCCGCAAGCAAATGGGCAGGTTGAAAGTACTAATAAACAACTTGTGGGTATCTTGTCCAAGATAGTCTCTTAAAAGAAACGAGACTGGGACCAGAAGCTGTATGTGGCAGTATGGGCATATAATACCACGTTCAAGCGCGCCACAGACCACACGACGTTCAAACTAGTTTATGGTGAAGAGTGTGTTTTACCTTTAGAAATTGAGTTGCTAACCATTATATTCGCAATATACCATTCTTTGGGTAATGAGGATGCCCTATTAGAGCGATTTATGACCTTAGCACACCTAGATGAAATTAAGCTGCAAAGCCTATTACACCAAGAGATGGCTAAACGTCACTTGAAACAGTTGCATGACCTAAAAGCGAAGTATACCTTTAAGAAAGGACAACTGGTTTTGTATTACGATGTGCATAGGGAGATGTTCCCAGGGAAATTGGAACCTAAATGGGATGGGCCCTACAAGATTGTCAGGTTAGGGAAGAATAGGTCTACAGTCCTATTAGCTGATCTACAGGGAGTAGAGTTTAAGAATAAGGTTAATCTTAATAAGATTAAACCTTACTACTTCTAAGCATGCTAATACAAAGAAAATGCATTGCAGGTCCATGCTAGGAATGATCTGCGACCTACGGAAAAGATTTAACAGTTGGTTGATGGGCCGGTTAATCCCTTACTTGGAGCACCCATATCTGGAGCAAAGATACCATCAGGGAAAACTCATCTGGTGGAGCAAAGGGTATAAAGTGATTGAGCAAGAAGATAGAACCTTTATGTGGGAGATCAAAGTCTTCTGCCATCATTGTTTACGGCTGTTGACGAGTATCCATGTTGAGTTCAATGAAGAAGGTGGGATGGAGTCGACAGTTCATCCTCTCAACATGCTAAACTTTGATTACCATAATTACGAATACAGGAGTTCGTGATGGCCGGCTATGTAAACCCATTGTGGACATATACATTATATTTTGACGGAGCGTCCAGGGGCCCTAATAAAAAAGGAAGTGTTGGAATACTAATCCGAGCTCCCCGACGTAGAGTTATGATGAAGTTAGCTGCTTATCTCGAGGTAGGATTCACTAACAATATGGCGGAGTATAAAGCCTTGATTATGGGACTGCATATTGCCAAACAAGGTGGCATTTGTCGATTGTTAGTAAAAGGGGATTCCCAGTTGATCCTGAATCAGCTAGATGGGACATACACAGTGCGAAATCCCATTCTTTGTATGTATCATCGGACTGCGATGACTCTACTTGAGGAGTTTGAGAGAGTGTCTTTTCAGCTAAGTCCACGTTACTGGAATCAGTTTGCAGATTCATTGGCAAATCTTGCTTATGAAGAAGACCTCTTCTTTAATTGTGGTCCTAGTCTAGATATTGTAATCAATGATGAAACAAGACCCGGTCGCTTGTGGGGTATGTTATCAGAACATGCAATATATGGCAGACGATGGTTGATGTGGGTGATGCAGAGAGTAGCTGAGACCAATCTACCGTTATTATCTGGGACCCATAGGTTGATTAGACAACATATTATGTGTACGCCTCTTGCTGTCTATGCAGGAGGGATGGGTCATAACCTTATGCATTTAGTTTAGGGCTACGAGCCTGTTTTTCCTCCTTGGAAAGGAGCTTATTATTGTATATCTGGATTCTTCCAAGGAGGGATGTGTAGGTGTTCCTCTGTTTGATTTCGTTAGGCCAAGCGGGCCGATTCAGTTTGGTAGCAAAGTTCTTTATTTCATTAGGCCAAGAGGGCCAATTGTCTGTTTAGTGCAGGTGTGGTTAATGGTTTCTTGTTTGAGTTTTGTGCTAGGCAGGTTCGGAAGAAGAGCTTGGAAGGAGCCTTTTGTTGCGCGGAAGCTTCTTGTGGCCCTATCCAAGTGATATCTCTCCTTTATGAGTACTGTGTTTTATGCTCTATGTGTCTGTGTACTTGTTGGGGGATTTTCTTTCCTTGTTGGGGACCGGAGTCCAAGGCATGAAGTCCTAGGATTAGGTTCAGTATGTTTGAGGGAGGTCTAAGCAGTTGTTGCCTCTTGTAAAGACATTGTCAAGCATCAAAAGACATATTTTAGTAGGAAGTCCTAGTGATTGTTCTGCTAGCCTACTAGGCAGCCGTTCTAGGAGTTCTTGTTAGTTGTGAGGCAGTTAGCGAAGCCTACAGAAGGAAAATAAAGATGATAAAGGGGGAAAAGGAAAAACCCTGAATATCCCAAAAGACAACAAATAAATATACGAAGGTTGTAAAAAGGGGTTCTAACCCCTATAAAAATCGAAAACAAATGAAATGAAAATGTATAAGCAGTTGATCATTGCCTAGCGAAGGCCTGGTAGGTTCTTGGGGATGAGTCAGACCCAGGGCCGATACCTTGTCCTCCTAGGGGTGGCATCTTGCTGAAAAAGAAGAAAATGAAGGAAGGTTGGAGCGAAAATAAAAGTGAGCGTCAAAAAAGGATTAAGTGTCGCCTTGCGAGGGCTTGGTAGGTTCTTGGGTACTGAGATAGGACCTGAGGCTGATGCCATGTTCTCCTTGGGTCACTATGCTCAACTCCCTCCTTTTTACATACCCGAGTATGTCAATAAAATAAAACCCTAACAGAAGAAATGTATTACAAGAAAATACTTCTTGATCAGGCTATAGGAGTCCTCGCCTAGTAGGAGCTCCTGGTTGTGTTGTCCTTAGTTAGGTAGGTAGTTCAGATCACCACTTAGGGCAACCTCTTTGATAGTTCTTTTTAGTTTGGTCGTGTTGGAGCAGTCGGTTAGTGACTAGCTTCGGACTTTTATCAGATTATGCTAGGCCTACTCCTTGTGGATGTCATGCCTTGGTTTTGTCAGGGGGTAGGGTGAGCATTGTGCTGTGTGTAGTGTGTATCTATTTTGTATCAGCTTGATGCTTCCTTTGGTTGTTTATGTGCAGATCTACTTTGGGATTCGACGGGCTGAGTCGCCCTATCCTGTGGTTGCCAATGAGAGCGGAGTTTTGATGTTGATAAGTGCTTTAAAATAGCTAAAAATTACGAATATCAAGGGAAAAATATTCAACGTTGAAGGCGGTGGCTCAATCTAGGACAATTTTAAGCGCCAAAGTGCTTTAAAGGCGCCCGAGCGATACTTGTTGATTTTTCATAATTTTTCAGACTATCGTGTGGGTTCACAAGAGTTATCGGCCAATGCGGGATGCCAAGCCGGACGCCCATGATTTTTCAGAGCTAGATTCGGAGTCCGGACGGGGAAGGAGCCAAGAACCGGGCAAGATTTGAAAAGGTGGACCAAAGTTTGGCCAAGTGGACATGACCCTTGGGGAGTTGGAACAACTTATGCCACATGAAATGTGGCATGGCAAAAAAACGTGGGGAGAAGCATGGAGGCGTGATCTCTCTGGCGTTGAAATTTGTGCCTCATCTCTTGATCATGGAGATGGCTGGCTGTGAACAACCACTAGATTAGACATTGGGCCCTCATTCTCCTCCGGATGCCGATCATTTTGCCATCCTTCGCTCCTCCAATGGTGGTCTCTATGAAGATCTTTGATTTCGGTCTTTCTCTCTCCTCCCTCTCTCTCCCCTAAAGGCAGATTCATGTGGTGAAGAAGAAGAAGAAGAATGGATGACGGATGCTTGTCCAATGAAGACCGGATTGCTCCGTGGTTCAAGAGGAAGGAAGATTGCTGATTGTGGACTGTCATGAGCATTAATGGTGGCTGGAAATTAGTCCCGAGATATGACAAATAAAAACCCGCAATCTGCAAAGAATGGTAATCTCATTTTTACAAAGGAAATTGATGTTTTATGCAATTTGATTCATGAATACTTGTTCCCATGGGATGATTATGCATGATAATGTTATTTGCAATGTCTTTCACTATATGAAATCAGAAAATCAAAAAAATCATAAGTGTTGTGATTGAGATTAATAGGGTAAAACTCATAAAACACGCGAAATAGGGAAAAATTGGGTGTTTTTGAGATATAAATGGAAAATATAATAAGACACACCAACTAAATTTGTGTTTTTGCTGCAAATGAACCTAAGGGCCACAGCCCACAACTCATTTTGTATTTTCAATTATTTAATATTACAAAAAATACAAGAAAAATAGGAAAAATGGAAAAAATTAAGGGAAATTTTGATTTGGAAAAAATTAAGGGAAAAATAGATTTTGAGTGCCAAAAATTAAGGAAAAATAAGAACCATGTTTGTGGATGTATTGGGGGTTTGAAGTATAAGGTTTAGCCTCAATTCAGCCCTACCTTTATGTTTTATTGAGTTTTTATTGCTTTTCATATAATAAAAACATGGAAAATGAACCCTAAACCTATGTACCATGCACAACCTAAACAGGTGAGGGGGTAGAGTGTATAAAAGCTGTTTAAATGCTGAATGAAATGACGAAAAGCTTGCTGGTTTTTTATGCATACCATTTAGGTTGGTCGATAATTAAAAATTAAGAACCTAGTAGCACGAGGGTTTCTCCGTGCTAGGTTCATGCAACGCCGTATACGAGCGATAGTTAAATTCATTGAAAGAATGCTTTTGCAATAAACACAAATGCTGATTTTTAATTGCTTGAGCACATGGACATGTACAATTTGCATAAATCATAAAGAAATTATAAAAGGTATCAGACAATACCTCATGGATGCATGGCAATGGTTTTCTAGAGGAACATGACCAACGTTGAGTGAGTAAGGTTGTCCGAGTTGTAGGCTAGGCGTTGGGTCTAAGGGAAAAAGAAAGTGAGGTATGGTACATTCCTGGATACGATTAGTTGGTACCTTGAGTGGAAATGTGTGCGATATTGTGTTATATATTTTTAGCGACGCATCGAGGGGCCAATCCCCAAGGTGTAGGAGAGTCGCAGTGAGGTAGCGGCAGTCAGCCGTGGGAGGACCTCCTATGTTTGTGTTTCGTGCTATTTGGCAATGTGCTGGGACTCCCTCTGAGGAGTGTTAATTGGGTTAGAGTTGGACTACGATACGTGATACAAATGCAAGATGTTTAGGAAGATGATGTATGTGTCATCCACTCTCCTGGCCGCGAGGCCGTGGGATTGTTGAGCACATGATAGAGATCCGGCTAGAGCATGAGCTAGTGCTGGTCCATCAGTCCATAAGGCATAGTCCCATTCCATTCCCCTTAAACAGCATAAATTGAGATTTTAACTCTACTTACGCTAGCTCTTCATAGTCATGTTATCACATCTTTTGAGAAAAGTTCCCAGCTAACCGGGACCACCCTTCCATAGGACGGACCCAAGTCATGTCCAATGCACTACTTGAAACATTAAGAGTAGCACATCAGATGCATGGTGGGTCCCACAGGCTATAAGCCCCAATTGTGCTTGTCTTCCCCAGTTTCTCTCGAGATGAGGACATCTCAATTCTTCTAAGGGGGAGAGGATGTAATGTCCCCTACATTACGTTGAAACTGCTGGCCCATCAGTCCATAAGGCATAGTCCCATTCCATTCCCCTTAAACAGCATAAATTGAGATTTTAACTCTACTTACGCTAGCTCTTCATAGTCATGTTATCACATCTTTTGAGAAAAGTTCCCAGCTAACCGGGACCACCCTTCCGTAGGACGGACCCAAGTCATGTCCAATGCACTACTTGAAACATTAAGAGTAGCACATCAGATGCATGGTGGGTCCCACAGGCTATAAGCCCCAATTGTGCTTGTCTTCCCCAGTTTCTCTCAAGATGAGGACATCTCAATTCTTCTAAGGGGGAGAGGATGTAATGTCCCCTACATTACGTTGAAACTCGAAGATTAAATCCATCTCGAGAAGATCTATTGGCATTCATCCCGATCGAACTCGATCTTTTCAAACACACACACACACATGTGTGTGTGTGTGTGTGTGTGTGTGTGTGTACGGGTTAGTTGTGTTAGAAGGAGTTAGTTGATTGAGTAAGGTTAGTAAGTTATAAGTTAGTAGGAAAGGTTAGTAATAGAGTAAGGGAGATCGGTGAAAGGGAAAACATCAATTTTATTTTATTTTTTTTTAAAGAAGAAAAAAACTTACCTTGATTGCATTCGACGTCGCCATTTGGGCTGTCAATGTCATGATCATCGCCTCCTCCCCATGGTAGCCAAGTGGGGGGCAGCATGGCTGCCCGCCCCTCCACCTGGCATATAGCCTCCCCCTCCTCACCTTATAAAGGGCCCCCCTGGTGGTCCGCAGGGAGGGAAAGCTCCCCCCCCTCCAATGTGAGTAGACGGAATCCCCTTGGATGTCGGCAGGCATCTGTGCTCCCCCCCTTGTGCTCATCACCTGCTCCCTATAGCAACAGCAGTAGCCCCTGGGGCTCTGACTGAAACCTCCCCCCTCCTTGTTTCACTAGGAAACTTTCCTCGTGATCAGAGAAGTAGAAGAAGGAGAGGGAGAGAGAAGAGAAGAAGATAAAGAGAAGGAGAAGGAGAGAAGAAGAAGGAGAGGGAGAGAGAAGAGAAGAAGAGAAAGAGAAGGAGAAGGAGAGAAGAAGAAGGAGAGGGAGAGAGAAGAGAAGTAGAGAAGAAGAGGAAGAGAAGGACAAGGAGAGAAGAAGAAGGAGAGGGAGAGAGAAGAGAAGAAGAGAAGAAGAGGGAGAGAAGAAGAAGAAGAGAAGGAGAGAAAGAGGGAGAGAGAGAGAAGGAGAAGGCCAAAAATAGAAGCATCTACGACCAAGACTCCCACCGCACTACCGTTGTCTGTAAATTACAACGAATACGTGTAGGAGCTATTGTTACAGTTGGAAAGGGTCAAAGAAGAAAAGACAATCACCCCTGTGGAGTTGGATGCTGAAAAGGAGGCCATGGCAACCTTCTAGCTACTGGAGAAGACACACCAAGTGGCAAGCTACCAAAAGGAGATAAGTAAGTCAAAAGAGCAATCGAAGCTAAGGAAGGAGAAGAAGGAAAGTGGAAAGCAAGGCTTTGATTGAGGAGAAATAGAGCCTAAGGATGCAACAACATATCAATGAACTGGAAAAGTTATATGAAGAGCTGCAAGGAGATATGAAAAATGTAATGGATGCCACAGAGGAGCTAGAGGCAACAAGAGAAGAGAGGGAACGAAGATATCAAGAAGAAATAGAAAACTTGAAGAAGGGGGCTGCCCTAGGATTGAAAGAATAGGAGAGACTGGAAAGGGAAGTCAAACGCTTGAAGAAACATAAAGAAGAAGCCATCGAAGAAGCAACCCAAGGGCTATAGGAAGAGCTAGAGAACTTAGAGCACGAGTTGGAAGAGATAAAAACCATGGTTGAATCTAAAAGATAGAGACATAAAGGAAGGCAAGAAGCCCACACATAGAAGAATAAAGATCTATCTAAAAGGCTCTCACAAGTTTCCATGCAACTCTCCATGGCACAACAAGCCTAGAAGCCTAGAAGATAGCCGAGGAGTAGCTGAACCACCGGAACATGGAAAAAGCACACATGCTAGAAGTATGGAATGAACAACAACAGGTGGTAATGATGCTATCTCAAAGTATGGAAAAGGCCAAGGAGGAATTGGAAGAGAGAGCGAAATGGTGGGAAGAGCACAACTTTGAATGGGTGTCGAGGACTTTTCGAGTGCTTGGCCATAGTAGAATGCAAGCGGGTGTTGGCAGACCAGAACTAAAGCCGTAGAAACAAGTTGAAATGCACAATGGCAAGCCTTCTTAAGAACAGTGCTCCACATAATGTAAGTGGATAGCAAGGATTCTGTGGAGAGGTTGAGAAGGGAGTTAGAGATGACCACCATAGCCTTGAAGTACGACTTGCATGAGCGTGCTCTTCCAACCAACACCGACAACCTAACAACAAAAGAACTATGCTAGTATTTGAGGTACGCCAGCCTCTCCACCGATGAGCTAAAGGAGCTAGGTTTTGAAGAGCAGGAGCAGCTGCATCCACCCTTGGCTCCAACCCCACAAGAGCAACCTATAGAGGAAGGGCCGGACTTTAAATAGGAACAAGAAGAAGAGCAACAAGCCCAAGAGCTTAGCCCACCACTGCTAGATGGGCCTCAAGAAGATCCAAAAAGCAACCAAGTATCCTAGAGTGCATCATTGCAACTACGAGAAGAAGATGATAATTGGTGGAGCAAGCGTAGTGGAGAGCTAGAGCACAACCCCAACAACTTCCTGGAGAGCTTGCGCCACAATGTGAGGATTGCTATCCCATCAATTGGCCCCAATATTTGAGTATTTGGGAGCAAGGAGAACTCCAAACCTAGCCCTTCAAGCTATCACTCCTCTACCCATGGGCCTTGGACCGATTCATACTAGTGGAAGTAGTGGACAACATAGTTCAAATGGCCGAATCGATGGGTCAAGGAGTAGAGCATAGTCATCACTCAATGGAGGCAAGAGGTCCCAAACTATTGGCAGGACAAGGTGTACCAGATTCCTAAGACGATCCAAGGTTACGAAGCACATCCCAAGTGGCAGAGAAGGATTTGGGATACAAACCTTGATGCATGGATGGCATTCTGCAGCACACTAATGATCCTACCTACATGCCCTACCCTCGCAGGCACGGAGTGGATTACAATGGGGAGGAGCATGGTAGGTATGACTTTTCCAAAATCTACAATGCCAATGTAGAGAATCTTGAGGAGTGCATAATCTTCAAGGTACGAGACATCTGTCTATCAATCACGTGCTTCCTTGAGGATTTCTCATCTTGTCTAGACCCCACTTTCATCACAACGTGTAATTATCTTAGGACTATTAGGTTTCTACTAAAGCAAAAGCCCACCTCCCTTTGCACTTTTTTGATCTCAACCTGGGAATAAATAGTCGCACCATGGTCCGTTGGCTAATGATGAGGGCTACATTGTTACCCTCTTTTTATATGAAGGTAGTCTAAGACATGAAGCTAGTTTATGAGGTGTGGACACCCCTTTTTGTCAACCACACCTCTAAATGTTAGGGCTAATCTCAAAAGCTACATGCAAAGCCATGCCTCTTTGAGTGAATTCCTTAGGCCACTGCATAATGCATTGTAGAAGAGGACACTGGTACAACCTAAGAGCACCCTTGTATCTATGATGGTGATTGTGCTTATCTATTTATATATATATTTAAAAAAGAAGAAGAAAAAAAGAGAGATAAAATAAAAGAAAAAGAAAAGAAAAGAAAGAAAAAGAAAGAAAAGGAAAGACTCAGTCTTTGAAATCATGCGAGTGCCACAATCACTGCACCTAGGCTTTTTTACCTAGCCCCATCCCCCACTTGCACAAAGAGCCACTTGACGGTGGTCGGAGAATTTTCGTAATTTTTTGCCATGACAGACGAGACCCTGGGAGATGCCTAACAATAGAGGACTTCAAGACGGATGCCCAGGACGATTCGGGTACCGGACGCGGAAGAGGGAGCACCTAGAAGGCCAAAGGCCAAAATGCCAAGTGCGAAAGGACTTTAGGAGAGTCCAAAGGGTGTGACCCTTAGGGGCTCCCTTTGGGGAGCCCCAAAAATTAAAAAACGTGGGGGGGGGGGGGACCCGTTATTTTTTTCACGCAGAGAAGAAAGAAGGTGCCATGAATCCTTATGGAGGAGAGATGGGTTATGGGGGCAAAGAACAACCCTCTTAATTGATCTTGGGCCTGTTCTTCTTCCTATCTTCACCCCCCATCGCTCCAATCCAGTCCTCCAATGGCTGCCCAGTTGTGGAGATGCAGATCTAGTCTTTCTCTCTCCTCCCTTGTTTTGACATTTGATCGAGTCAATGTTGTTCTTATGGAGTGAAAATTAGTAGGAATGTTTATTAATATTTATTTTATACTTCCATGATGGAAAAATCAGAAAATATAAAGTCAAATTGCTGAAAATAATTTTTAGAAACCCGTAAAACACGGTTTTTATGAGAAAAATGAGGTTTTTTGGTGTTTTCGAGTGGGATAAACAAATACACATGGGATAAAATGCCAATAAAACCTATATTTCTATTGTTCTAAGAATCAAGAGCCATAGCTATAAAAATATATCAATTTGTAATTGGAAAATAGAGAAAATTGGGATAAAATAAGGAAAAAATAAGAACATGCCTTGGAAAAATATATAAGTGGTTGTGGATGTATGGTAGTGGCAAAGCATGAGGTTTGGCCTCATTTTGCCCTATCTTTTTGTCATAGTGCGTGACTTATTGCTTTTTATACATTAAACCATGACAAAACAACCTCTATACACCTATGCAACGAAGAAAAACTTAAACGGAGAGGGGGAGTAGGATTTTGTGCAATAGTTGGCGGGCTGAAATAATACAAATTCTGATTATTTTTTCTATGCATAGCATTTAGGAAATGGCCTATTTGGAAATTAGGGATCTAGTAGCACAAGGTTTGCCTTGGTACTAGATTCTTGCAACAAAGCATATACGTATTAGTTGGAATTCATGGAAAGACTGTTTGTGTACTAGCACATAGGCTGATTTCGAAACATAGCTATTTGTGCACGATGAGACATCCACTATTGCATTGATCATACACATGGTATCTATTCCTAGCATGCATAGCAATTGTTTGAATTATAGTTGACCTACGCTTGAGAGGTGAGATTCCTCTTGCCGTAGGTTAGCCGTTTATTTCTTGGGAGAGAAATCATTGGTGAGGAAACATGGTATCTCCTAGATCGCGCTGAAAAGAGTGGAGTTTGTGCATTATGTTTTATATGTTGGAGCGACGCATCGAGGGGCCAATCCCCGAGGTGTAGGAGAGTCGCAGTGGAGCCACGGCAATCAACCGAGAGGTGCATCCCTATGTGTGTATTACGATGCATTATGCCTATATGTTATGGGATCTCCCTCTGAGGAGAAGGGAAGGTGAACGTTGGACTATATATTGGATATGAACACAAAATTGTCATAAGCATTTAGTGCAAAGTGAGTCTTAGACGCTCCTGGTCCGTGAGGCCGTGTGGTGGGGTTGTCTGTTGTGTGCATGAGAGCGGAGATTTGAGCTCGGGATGTGCCTAAAATTTGCCAAAAAATCTAGAATTTAGGGGAAAAATATTTAACATCGAAGGCGGCGACTCCAGCTAGGACGATTTTAAGCACCAAGTGAAAGACGACTTTTAAAAGGCGCCTGAGCGACACTTGTTGATTTTTGATAATTTTTCAGACTATCTTGTGGGTTGTTAGGAGTTGCCAGTCAGTGCGCGATGTAAAGCCGGATGCGCAGAAATTTACAGCACTCGAATCGGAGCCAGGATGGGAAAATGGCCACAAAATTGGCAAGATATGAAAAGGTGAACATTTGAGAGGACCAAAAGGGGTACCCTTTGGGGGAATTTTAACCCTCGCTTGTAGGGGATTTTCTTTTCTTATTGGGGACCAACATCCAAGACATGAAGTCCCAAGATTTAGGTTATGTATGTCTCAGGGAGGTCTGAGTAGTCATTGCCTCCTGTAAAGACATTGTCAGGCATCGAAAGACCTGTTTTAGAAGGTGTCCTAGTGACCCTCTTCTGCTAGCCTACTAGGCAGCCGTTCTAGGAGTTTTGGTTAGTTGTGAGGCAGTTAGAGAAGCCTGCCAGAAGAAAAATGATAATGATAAAGAGGAAAACAAACCTTGAATATCTTAAAGACAATAAATATATACAAAGGTGTGTAAAAAGGGGTTCTAACCCCTATAAAAATAGAAAAGCAAAGAAATGAAAATTTACAAGCAGTTGATCATCGCCTTGCTTTTCTCTCCACGTTCTTTCATTCCCCCCTTGATCAAAAATTGAAGGGGGGTTAAAATTCTCCCAAAGGGCACCCCTTTTGGTCCTCTCAAATGTCCACCTTTTTATATCTTGCCAATTTTGTGGCCATTTCCCCGTCCTGGCTCCGATTCGAGTGCTATAAATTTCTGTGCGTCTAGCTTTATATCCCACACTGACTGGCAACTCCTGACAACCCGCACGGTAGTCTGAAAATTTATAAAAAATCAACAAGTGTCGCTCGGGCGCCTTTTAAAAGTCGTCTTTCACTTGGTGCTTAAAATCGTCCTAGCTAGAGCCGCCGCCTTTGATGTTAAATATTTTTCCCCTAAATTCTAGATTTTTTGGCAAATTTTAGGCACATCCCGGGCTCAAAACTCCGCTCTCAGTGCATGAGGTTCGGCTAGTGCCATAGCCAGTGTTGGCCCATTTTAGGTCCCTTCAATGGTGCGCCTGGCGGGAGCTACCTATAAGTGATGATTTTCATGCCTCAGTTTATAGGGACCTATCTTTTGGTGTATGCCAGAAATTAGTGTGCTAGGCTCACAAGACCGTCAAGCAGAGCTCCAAAAGGAAGAGAGGGCTGAACAAGCTAGACAACGGGTTGAAATAAATTGAAGATACTCTCCACAAAGGAGCAACCCAATAGCTTTGCAAGGGCGAGGTTTTAATAACCCTAGCTCGACGCATAGTCCATTAGGGAGAGGAAGCTCTAGTTCTTCCTCCCCTCCAATCAGTCCTTCCACTTCGAGTGGACCTCTAGTTTGGGTTATTCGAACCCCCGTAGTAGTAGCCAATCCGATTGTTACCATGACTGTACAACCTATTGCCATACCTGATGGAATGGCGGATTTGCCAGCTCTAGGTTTCCCCCTACCCATTTTCAATGGGTTAGTGGAGAAGGATGCGGAACTATATATTCATGAGTTCCAAAAGTTGATGTTCAACTGTCGCATCCAAGATGAAGGACATCTAATGATGTTCTTTAATATGACCCTTAAAGGAAGAGCTGCAATATGGTATCATGGCCTAGAAGCCGAAACCATAACAACCACTAATTTATTCTTTGAAGCTTTCCGAAGGGAGTTTGCCCCTGAGATGGGTGGACAATATTGGCTGCATGTATTAAATAATACACGTCAAGAGCCACATGAAGACATCCAATCATACACTAAGAAGTTAAAGGAGATTTTTTGCAAATTGCAAGCCTCTATTCCTATTCCAACGGTTGCCTAATTGCAATATTTCTTGCATGGGTTAGATTTTAATATCCAGATGCAGTTGAGTAGTGTCACTTTGCCAGATGTGGACACACTGCTATTAGACGAGCACAAGAAGTAGAATCTTGTTTACAAGCAGTTTATGCAGCAAGGATAAATTGGAATGGAATTAATTTGTCCTTAACCAATGGGAGTCAAGGGGACCCCATGTCAAATGCGAATGGAAGAGGAGCTTTAACTTGGCGAGCATGGCCTGATTGGTAGGTGCAGTACCAACTGCTTCGAAGTAATCCTCCATGGATTCAATCCAAATTTCAGCATCAGGCTGGACGAATCTGCCTCTCCCGTCAAACTCGGGTGGCTTTTTGCTTGAGGAGGAACTTCTTCTCCTGGGTCACAGCAGTACTTGATGTAGGAGGTGAATTTGGAACTTGTACCTAGGGTTGTGCCTGGATAAGTGTATTCTTAACGTTATTATATGATAATCGACGTTAGCTTATCTTTCATTTTTAGTTCAACTATCTCGTAAACAATGTAGCTACTTAACTTTTTAACAAATCTTATGCATAGCCAGATATTGATAAAAAGAAGTCTTTATTTGTATTTACATGGGCATAGCCTTTTTGAATACAACGTTTCATGTGATGATAAGCTAATCGTTACATTCAGTTTGGGGAGAACAACGTTGTATTGCATTTGTCTACAGGAACTGTGTAATAGTAGGGTTTTGGGTCATGGATTTTTAGGAATCGATAATTCATTGGAAGTTCAGGATACCCTTTCCGTTAGAATCCATACTTCTCATGGCAGCCCAACACTTTAATCCTGTCGGCTGGGAGTGGTTCATCTGGAGCTCGATGCTAGCTACTTCCTAGAGACTATGCTGATAGGGAAGAAACCCTGACTTCAGGCCGATCCTAAGTGGGAACAGCTAGATACTTCTGCTCGGGGCAGACTCGGGAAGACCTAGATCGCAAACCCTATGATATTCCTTGCAAGTGCCAAGCGGCGCTTTTTTCTAGACTCTCTTCCCGATGGGTAGCCAAGACGTGTCCCTCAAGTGGACGAGCAAACATGTTACAAAATTAATGTATGGATAACATCCCATCATGCCTATTGAAGAGGTGGCTGCTAGTTTGAGCACGTTGCCTTGGGAGGAGGGGCTGAATAAATAAGATAACTACTAGCTCTACGCATTAGTCATCGGAAGAGATCGAAAGACATTGAGGAAATAAATTGACACTTTGCACATTAAGATCTTACTAACTTGACTTCTATGTGCTTTGACCTACCATGGTAAACTAGATTGCTTGCCAAAAGCACACGGTTCATGTTATCACAATATAGCTTGATTGGTTTATCCACACAAATTCCCAAGTCCTCCATCAACTTAACGAGCCAAGTAACCTCACCCACAGCCAATGCTATGTCAAGATTGTGGGAGAGAAGGAAGGAGTCTCACTTGTAGCTTTCTTGCTTGCACAATGGGGGAATACACACAAGGGTGGAGGTTGAAAATAGTTTTTCTCTTCTTAGTTGTGTAAGCCAAAAAGAACTCTAGTACAAAGAAATAGAAGAACCCTATATATGGGTCTCAAACCAAACTCAACTAACTAAGGTGGCATACTAACTGAGCTATGAACTAGAGTAGATAAGGATAGCTATCATGTAGCTATTATTCATGGGCGGTGTACCAACCGCGTTTGCAACTGACAAGTCGGTGACATAAATACACAACGGTCACCCTGGCATATCACGAGTGGAGCTCGATATCTCAACACTCCCCCTCAAGCTCAATCCCAATTCCTGCACACCAAGCAGGACTCTGAACTTGCGCAGCTTCTCTGCGCCCAATGCCTTCGTGAATATGTCAGCTACCTGATCCTCTGTGCTGACATAAACTAGATCAATAAGACCTAGTAAAACCCTCTCTCGCACATAGTGATAATGCACCTCAATGTGCTTTGTTCTAGCATGATAGACTGGGTTATTTGCCAAGTGTATACTACTCATGTTGTCACAATAAATGACAACTGGCCCATTTGTAGACTGATGCATATCATAAAGTAGCTTATGCAACCAAGCTACCTCACATGCAGCCATTGCTGCACCCCTGTACTCAGCCTCTGTGCTCGACAAGGCAACCGAAGGCTGTTTCTTGCTGCTCCAAGTGACTGCAGCACTCCCAAAAGAGAACACATATCCACTGGTAGATCATCTATCAAAAATACTACCAGCCCAATCAGCATCAGTGTATCCATGCAACTGTATCTGAACCCCAGTCTCATAAAATAGTCCATACTGCAATGTGTACTTCACATACCTGAGTATGTGTCTAGCCGCATCCAAATGCGGTTTCCTTGGAGCCTCCATAAACTGACTTACCAATCTAACAACATAGCTCAAATCTGGCCTGGTAATAGTCATATAAATCAAGCTTCCTACTATGTGTTTGTACATAGTAGGGTCTTCCAGAAGCTCACCTGCATCTACGCTCAGCTTCACATTCTGCTCCAAAGGAACTGAAATAGGCTTATAGCCTGTCATCCCATATTTGGACAGCATGTCCAATCCATACTGCCTCTGCAAGAGTTGTATCTTACTTGGTGATCTAATCACCTCAATGCCCAAGAAATAACGCAGCTCTCCCAAATCCTTCATCTCAAACTTCTGCTTCAATAGCATTTTCACATGAAGGATATCTTCATCATTGTCACCTGTCATAATCAAATCATCAACATAAATGACAAGTAGCATAATACCTTTCTCTGCTTTTCTCACATAAAGTGAGAAATCTGCCTTGGAAATCTAAAAGCCAATAGTGACAAGATACTGTCCTATCTTGTCAGACCATGCTCTAGGTGCTTGCTTCAAGCCATACAAGGCTTTCTTCAACCTGCAAACAAACTCAGGATGAATAGCATGCACATAACCTGGTGGCTGCTCCATATAGACCTCTTCTTGCAAATCACCATGCAAGAAGGCATTCTTTACATCCATTTGATGTAAAGACCATCCCTTTGATGCAGCCATAGCAATGACTGCTCTTACGGTTGCCATCCTTGCAACCGGACTGAATGTTTCTTCATAGTCAATGCCATATGTTTGTGCATACCCCTTGACTACTAATCTTGCCTTGTATCTGTTCACAGAACCATCTGCATTGTGCTTCACCTTATAAATCCACTTACAACCAATTGCATTTTTACCTTTAGTCAAAGGTACCGATTCCCATGTAGCATTTGCTTCCAAGGCATCCATTTCTTCATCCATGGCTTTCTCCCATTTTTCTTTTCCCATGGCTTGCTCAAAAGAAGTGGGTTCTGGTTCCTGTATCACTTTAACCATATATGCATAGTGAATGGCTGTAAATCCATCATATTTTAGCCTATCCACAGGATACCTAGCTCTCGTAGACCTGCGCAAAGTAGGTTCACTCCCAGGTGCTCTCAAAACATCCCTGGTCTTCCTTACTCCAGGTGTAACAATAGAAGGAATACCCAACTCATCATCAATGCTCTGTTCTGAGCCACTGGATTCACCATCCACATAAGAGTGACCTGCATTCACATCAAACATGGGCTGATCAACCTTCTCTTTTCCTTTTCGTGATACCTGCATACCACTATCTGCATTGCTTTGAGAAGATTCTCCTGATCTCAATCTGCCTGTCCATGGCGAAGAATGTGAACCACTGCTAGAGGACGCTCTAAGTCCACTAATATTTTGTGACTGCTGCTGTGAATTCTGTGCAGCATTACCATTTTGTGCATCTACATCATCAATCACATTTACTGGTTTATACCAGCTACTCATCTCATCAAAAACAACATCTCTGCTCACTGTAAACTTACGAGTAGAAGGGTTATAGCATCTATACCCTTTTTGCTGCAGAGAGTAACCAATAAAGATGCACTTCTCAGCTTTTGGATCCAACTTGGATCTCAACTCATCTGGCACATGTACATAGGCAATGCAACAAAAAATTTTCAAATGAGAAATATCTGGTTTCCTACCAGTATACCTCTCCTCTGGAGTCATTTCATGTATTGCTGTAATGGGAGTCCTGTTCATTATGTAGACTGCTCTAACAACTGCTTCAGCCCAATAAAAATCTGGCAAGTATTTTTCATTGAGCATGGCACGAGATACCTCTCCAATATGCATGTTTTTCCTTTCTGCAATTCCATTTTGTTGTGGGGTATGACTGCATGAATATTGCTGCTTTATGGCATGCTCCTACAGGAACCTTGCAAACTCATTTGAGAGGTACTCTCCCCCTCCATCTGACCTTAGGCATTTTATTTGCAGGCCTGTTTCTTTTTCAACCATAGCTTTAAGAGTTTTGAAATGCCCAAAAAATTCACTTTTCTTTTTCATAAAATATGCCCCAACTTTTCTGCTATAGTCATCAATAAAACTAACAAAATAATGACAGCCTCCAAGAGATGCAGCTTTAGTAGTCCACACATCAGAGTGGATTAGTTCCAATGGCTTCTTACTCTCTTGAACATGTCTAGGAAATGGTTTCCTTGCCTGTTTTCCAAACTGACAGGCTTCACATACCTTATGCATTTCTGCAACCTTGAATTTTGGCAATCCTGCAACAATATTTTGGGCCTGCATTGATTTAAGTCGTTGTACATTAACATGACCAATGCGTTTATGTCAGATATCAATATCTGCAACTACACCGGTCCCATGTGCAAACATTGCTGCACTCAATTCAGACATGTCTGCATCCAATGTAAACATTTTTCCCTTCTTCTTTCCTTTTGCTATCAAGCGACCTTTATTTTTCATATCCTCAACAAAGCATCCATGAGGATTAAATCTGACCTGCAAGCCCTGCTCAACCATTTGACCAACAGAAACCAAATTCTTGGTGATATTCGGGACATGAAATATATCAGACAGATATTTCTTTTTCCCATCCTGCATAGACAAAGGAATTTTTCCAATTTGCACAATAGGATGTGCAGTATCATCACCAGTCTCCAAAAATCCTGGTTTTTCCATTTTCCTTGCATCCTCCATCCACTCTACATGACCTGTCATGTGGTTTGATGCACCTGAGTCAACATACCATACATCGTTGCTTTCTTCTACACTTGTCACAGAATTGTTCATGTGCTGCACCATAAACAAATGCTCATTTCTGTCATCACCCTGTCTACTAGAAGATGAATAATTTCCTTGTTGCAGTTTTCCATTCATGATGTCATTCTGCTTTTTATAGCAATCTTTAGCCATATGACCCATTTTACCATAGTAGTAGCATTCAACATTACTGTTTGCATTTTGGCCTCTTTGCCATCCACCACGACCTCTTTGGCTCCCCCTGCCTCTAGAGTTACTACATCCTCCTGCATAGGACTGGTTTTCTTGAGTTTGCTGCATATTCTGATTTCTACCACGGCCTCCAAATCGGCCTCCTCTACCTCTGCCTCTACCTCTTCCAGCATTTGAGTAGAAGACAGCTTCTTTTGAAGTTCCTCCTGAAGAAGATGCACCACCATTTCTCTGCTCCTCAGAAATTAGAAGAGCAATCAACTCCTCAAAATCAGGAAATCTTTCACGAACTGAAATGGATGTCCGAAACTATGCATAATCCTTTCCTAGACCATTTAAGGTCACGGAAACTAAATCATCATCTTCCACTGGCGACCCAATGGAAGCAAGTGCATCTGCAATCTTCTTTACTTTCATGTGGTAGTCATTGATGCTCATATTTTCTCTTTGCACATTATGAAACTCTTGCTTGAGCTGCATTTTCCTGGCTTGCATATTTGTGCTATACATTTTTGACAAAGTATCCCATGCCTCCTTTGGCATACTTGCATGCTGAATATGCACAATCATAGAATCTGAAATGCTGATAGACAGCCAATACATAACTTTCCTGGCTCTCTCATGCCATGCTTTAAATGCCTGCATTTGCTGTTGATTGGGAACATCAGGAAGAACTGGTTCTTCTTCATTTCCTGCAACAAATTCCCAATATCTTTTTCCCATAAGGAAATTCGTCATTCTAAACTTCCATGCTTGAAAGTTGTTCTTGTCAAGCTTTTCAGTGACAATCTGTGAAAGAGAATCAGACGCCATTACAGAACACTACAAAAAATTATGTCACTGCAAAAAACACAGTTTCACCCTCACAAGGGCAAATCTGCAAAACTGGCGAAAGTGGTATTTGACCACACAGTCACTTCCTAGTGACGATTTTGCATAAACAGGAACCAAGGATGATTCTGTAACTCCCAATGTCTCTGCACATAAGCATACGATGCAATTTCTGTGGTAACTTTTCACCGACCTGTAGAACAGTGGTCGCACAGCATAAAACTGGGCCTTTTCCTGAGTGCATACAGAAAACTTCCGCCTCCAAAACAGGCCCCGAAATGGCCTCAAATCAAAAAAACAAGGTCACCGAGGGCTAAATCCCTCGCCCGCAGCATATACTGCCCTCTTGCTTCACCGCGAAGGGCGTCTCAACCTGAGACAATGCACTCCTGCACTTTTCGGCTGTGCTACCTGTAGAGATCTGCTCCCAAAATAGAAAATGAAAGCAACACTGCTCCTCTTACCAGAACACCGCGAGCTTGGCTTGCTTTCTTAAGCTCCTTACCACGAACAAGGCTCTGATACCATGTCAAGATTGTGGGAGAGAAGGAAGGAGTCTCACTTGTAGCTTTCTTGCTTGCACAATGGGGGAATACACACAAGGGTGGAGGTTGAAAATAGTTTTTCTCTTCTTAGTTGTGTAAGCCAAAAAGAACTCTAGTACAAAGAAATAGAAGAACCCTATATATGGGTCTCAAACCAAACTCAACTAACTAAGGTGGCATACTAACTGAGCCATGAACTAGAGTAGATAAGGATAGCTATCATGTAGCTATTATTCATGGGCGGTGTACCAACGGCGTTTGCAACTGACAAGTCGGTGACATAAATACACAACAGTCACCCTGGCGTATCACGAGTGGAGCTCGATATCTCAACATGCTACACCCTGGTATTGTGCTTATCTACTTGAGAGAGCCATAGTAGATTGTTTTTTTACTACTCCAAGTGACCATGTTGCTTCCAAGACCAAATACATATCCATTGATCAATCTCCTGTCATACATACATCCAACCCAATTTGCATCACAATAACTTGTAAGCTCAACATGCTTACCATACGCATAGAATAGTCCATAAGACAATGCACCCTTCACATATCTCAAAATCCTCTTCATAGCATCTAAAGGTGAGGTTTCCTTGGCTGATGCATAAACTGGCTTAGCAAACCAACTACATCACTCAAGTCTGGTCTAGTGATAGTGAGATAGATCATACTACCAACCATTTGTTTATACATAGTCACGTTCTCTATCACATTTCCTATATCAACAGCCAACTTTACATTTTGCTTCAATGGTTTGTCCATGGGTTTGCATTCTAGTATACCATACTTCTCTAACATATTCTGTGCATATTGTTTTTGTTTAATGCATGTCCCATGAGGTGTATGCATAAATTCAATGCACAAGAAAAAATTTAGCTCTCCCAAGTGTGTAATCTAAAATTCTTTTTGAAACATAGCTTTTATGTCATCGATGTATTGTATGTCATCACCTATTGTGATCACCAAATCATCTACATAGAGCACCAAAATCACATATCCTATCTCTGTTTTCCTCGTAAATAGGTTGTGATCAGCTTTGCCTAGCTAAAATCCAAGTGTCTACAAGGAGAAAGTAATCCTAGCATTCCAAGCTCATAGAGCTTGCTTTAAGCCATACAAAGATTTCTTCAATTTTCATACATATGATGGATAGTTGGGATGCACATATCCCTCTGGTTGATCCATATAAACCTCTTCTTTCAAATTACCCTTTAAGAAAGCATTTTTAACATCCATCTAATAAAGATTCTAGCCTTTCAATGCAGCCAATGCTATAGCAGTCCATACAACTACCATCTTAGCAACCAAACTAAAGGTTTTCTCATAATCTACCCCATACTATTGGTCATATCCTTTCATTATCAATCTAGCTTTATACCTCTCTAGTGAGCCATCAAACTAAAATTTTACTTATAGATCCACTTTCATCCAATAGGCACTTTGCCCTCATGCAACTCAACCAAATCCCAAGTTCTATTTCCCAACAAAGCCTCATATTCATCATACATAGCATTGCACTAATTCTCATCCTTAATTGCTTTTACAAAAGATGTAGGCTCTTTGTATTTCAACACTTCTATCATGTATGCATAGTGACTCACTAAGTATCCACTATAGCTAGGCCTATCCACAAGCTTCCTTTCTCTCTATAATCTCTGCAAATGGAGGTGAACTAGATTCTACTCTCTCATGAGGTGGTACATATCTTTGCTTAACTCCAAGTGTAACCACTATAGGTATGTGAACTTGTTATCAAGAGTCTCAGTAGATTCATATCCTAAAGTCAACGAACCTATAACAACATAAAAAAACTTCTCTTTTCTTGTATCTCTCCTCCTCACCAATGTATCCATGTCAGTGGATGGAGACCCATGGTTGCATAGCCTTCCAATCCAAGGACTTACACTGCCAGATGCATCCTGAATAGGTCCACTAATAGAAGAAGTTCCTTGTTGTCCATTTTCAACATATGTGCCCTTATGAAGTGTCATCATACACTACAACCTACTTAGCACCATAGCAAGTTGCTAACTCATCAAATATGACATCACAATTGAGAAATATCTCTCCTATAATCAAAACAATTCACTTATATGCCTTTGTTTCCTATGAGTATCCAATGAAAACACACTTCACTGCTTTAGGGTCAAGTTTCTTCCATTTGTCATTGGGAACATGAACATAGTCAATACTACCAAATATTTTCAAATGTCGTATGTCAGGCTTGTAGATATATAGCTGCTCATAATGTGTATTTTCATGTATTCCTACAGTAGGTGTTTTATTCATAACATAGACATCCATAAGTGGTGCTTCAGCCCAATAAGACAAAGGCATATCCTTCTCATTCAACATGGCCCTCACTACCTCCATAATCATCTTTTTTTTCTTTCAGCAACTCTATTGTGGAGTATAGCTACAAAAGTCAATTGCCTCTTAATCCTATGCTTTGCTACGTATCTGTCAAACTACTTTGAGACATACTTTCCACCATCATTAGATTGTAAGCAAGCACGAGACATAATAGTTAAGCTCTTTTTCAACATGTGCTTTAAAATCCATAAAGTTTTCCAACACCTCATCTTTATGCTTTAAGATGTACATCCATGCGTACTTGCTATAGCCATCCACAAAAGTCACATAGTATTGAGACCCACCAAGTGATGCATTATGTGTAGATCCCCAAACATCTGAGTGCACAAGCTAAAAAGGCCTACTACTATTCCGTGTATTCCATGGTAAATGGAAACTTGGTTTGTTTCCCAAATTGACATGCTGAGCATACATGTCCCAAATTAGTATACTAAACCTTGGTAGTCCTATAACAAGCTCCTTATGCTGCATACTTTTTAGTTTTTGATAATTTATACATACAATCTATTTATGCCATATATCAATGTCTGCGATACTTGCCTCATCATGAGCAAACATAGCAGAATTCAACTCGTGTTAAACTTCTACTTTAACTATATTTTTCTAGCACTAATGGTAGTAATATAGTATCTCATTAGAATATCCCATGCCTCTTTTGGTGAGGTGCAATTCATTATTTGCATAACCATAGCATCAAAAATACACAGGGATAGCCAAAGCAGTACCCTTCTATGAGCTCTCTTAGTCCATGCTCGATCTGCCCTAAGCTGATCAGGAGTTGCATTCCTCTTGGGGAGTTTGAGCTTAGCCTCCACACCTGTAACCACATCCTAGTAGCCCTTGCCAATGAGAAAGCTCCATCCTGAACTTCCACATAGCATAGTTGTTGTTGTCTAATTTTTCACCCACTATTTGCGTTATGTTATCAGTTCTTTCAACATTTTCCATCTCTACAACTCTATGTATTTAATGTAGTATACAACCTGTAAATGCATGACTCCCTGTAGTTCAGGATCCAACTCCCTACAATTTCAAGATAGTTTTTCTACAGTTTCAGGAACCGTTTTCCTGAAATTTCAAGAACAGTTTCCTTGCAATTTTAGGATAGTTTTCCTATAGTTTTAGAAACAATTTTCCTGCAATTTCAGAATAGGTTGTCAAAAAAAACCAACAGTGAAAAATGTAGTCAAATGAACACCAAGCTCAAATCGGCTCAAAACATTCTATGGCATTGTTAAAACATCTAGACATGATAGCATGTTCACATAGACTTCATCTCTTGCGTATCTTGTATGCAACCAAGCTATGTAACAGTAGACATATAAGCAGTCTGTAATGGCCAGCACTCAATTTCCTATGCAAACTGAGGTACTCTTAGCCCAAAACATCCTCAATACATCATAGACATGTCCATTACACCAGGGATTCAATACATGACCAGACAAGCATCAATACTTGCATCGTATGCAAGTATCAGTGCCAAATATTCTTCTCAGAGGTTGTTTACAACCACTCCACTATTATAACCACCAATATTTCAATCTAGATCAGAGCACTTAATTCTCATTTACATCCACAAAATATCTTTTATTTATGGACCAATATCTACGAGTACCAAATAGGTGTCAGGATGCTCCGAAAATTCAAGTGTAAGCTCTCATATATTCAATGATAGATTTCAACCTACAATTTTAGATCTATAAAGTGTTGCAAAATTGAATTCTCAACCCCTTTTAATCATACCAAATGCACAAGCTCCAAGGCATATACATTGCCAAACATATCATGTACTTGTTTGTGCCCAACATAAGCATTTCAAGGCTGAATACTTCCCACAATTCCAAGCATGTACATGCATAGTTTTGGCCTGCTTACATTAGTTTCCAAGTTTAAATGGGGGTTGCTTCTACTATGATTAGTGCTACCAATAATGCTTTCTTTGATTAGCTTCTAACTGAGCTCTATAAGCCTCATGACCTCAAGCATATAGCTCATAAATACTCAAGTCAAACTATAATGTACCCACCTTTATTACATGACAAGTAATGTTTTGGTAGTTGCCCAGAGTTTACCTTCTAGACGTCCCCATCCGTACTCTAACTAGAATGATCGAATTTTGTCCATCGGCTCTATAACCCTAGGTCGACCCCGTAGGGGAAGCGTCCTGCCATTACCCACGGAGGACCAACCTAAAGGTTCCTAATTGACCTAAAAATCACCTATCAATCACTAGCTCACGTCCAGAGGTGTCCTTCGAGAGGCTTCTTGTCCGGAAGGAGCAACTACCATTACCCTTGGTTCATGGAGTACAATGTTTTTTTTTAGTAGTAGACTAAGGATTTATGAAATCCCTTGTCATGCTCTAGCACAACCGTAGTACTTTTCCCCTAAGATAATTTACAGTTTGAGTTCTCAGACTAAACCCTAGGTAAGTTAGCAAATTGGCCCTTTCTAGAGTTTCTTCCTAGCGTTTGTTTTTTGGGAAACATCTCAACTAACCGAGACCACCCTGGCATAGGACTGGATTCATCAGGAATCCATCCACCCACTTCCCTCTGTGGACGTTCTTAGTTGTTTGTTTGCGTAATTTACTCACAGACATACAATCTGAATAAAACAAATTCATTGATTATGTTCCATAATGTGTGTTTTCCTGCCCATACAAGAGAAAAATTACAATTTCACGTGCTACCTCATCCTAGGCATTTGCACGTCACCAAGATCAAATCCACCTATAACTAGCGTTTTTAGGTGTCCTAAGGAGAACTTGGGCCATACAGGGGACCAAGTAGTTCCTAGGTGTGTAAAGGACTTACTAGCCAGAGTCCCCCTTAGCACCTTAACCACCTCCTACTTACTATGATCCCTACTAGGAGACCTCTCGCGATCGAAGTCGTCCATGCGTCTGCGGCAGTAAAAACATCCCCTCCTGGTATGGGGATTCAGCACCTATCCTTCGGGGAGGTATAGGGCTCCTCAATTTATATATGTTCTAATACTAAATTCAATCATTATCTAATCTAGAAAATCACAAACAAGATTGATGTCTTCAAGTAATTATGACTTCAAACACTCATGCAATTTCCAAGCGATGATTAATCTCGTAGCAGTCGACCTTTGAAATTCACACAGTGAGCTCTTCCCCTAGGGTATCTAGATTTTGGGGTCTCTAACCTCTCAATTTAAGGTTTATACTGACATTCTTGTAACCAAGTTTCTTGACCTTAAGTCTGTAACTTAGATATATTTTTGGTCTTAAAATCTTCTATCAAAGCTTCTAGGTTAAACTATATCCTTGACTAATTTCTTCGGGTGCGTTCTTAATAAATCCATCTTAAAAAATTCCTCATGATTTCTCTTGAGTTCTAGAATTTTGTAGTTTCCCTAACAGTTTCTAGCCTATAAGATGTTCTAATAATTTTCCAAGTGAATACTCTAAGATCGCAGTATTTCTTAAGAGACTTATCTTATTTCTATTGAATTCGAATAGAAATTTTTAGAAAAAAACCTTGTGGCATCGAAATTGGTAAAGGATTGTTATCCACGCCTGTGACTCCATTAGTGACTCCCGTGCTCGCCTGAAGTAGCAACGATGATAGATAATACTCTAAAGGTGAAACTTCAAAGAATCCAAGAAGAGCCAATACCACCAATCCCATTGTGAGACCCAACCATTCCAATAATTTCTATTCAATGTAAGGACCAAATCATTTGGAACGTGCTACTCAATGGTGGATCTAGTGTCAACATCGTCACATTAGCAACCTATCAAGAATTAGGATTGATGGATAATTTGGAAACCCACACCATTCTTTGTCAGAATGGCGAACCAGCAAAGGGTGAGACCACTTGCTTGAAAATTGCTACAATTCCATTCTTAGTTTCAATAATTGTGTTAAACATGGAGCATGTAAGAAGATATTAACACCTATTATTAGATAGGTCTTGGCTTCACCAAGTAAAAGTAACCTAGAACTAGGACCAAGACAAACTCACAATCCACATGAATTAGCATAAAGTCACTATGTTTCAAAAAAATGTTACCCTTTTCTCACCACAATGCAAACGAGCCAAAAAACTTGATATGGTAGAAGGCTTAAGTGATCATGAGAAGGTGGAATTTTGAAATGCTAATATAGATTTATAGTTGCATTAGGAAAAAAAATGAACTCACAAATGGGACCTTAAAAATAATATAGTTTAAGATATGGGCCTTTTGGATTGTCCAATAGGAAGGCTAGATGTTAACATCCATGGAGGGTGAATCTTCTCTCTCCAAATTTTGGGTTTTCTATTAAAAAAAAGGGTAGTGAGGGATTAAAAAAAGGAAGAATGAATAGTACACAAAATTTGAGTTTCTCTCACCTCGTATTTTTCCCCTTTTTTTGGAGAATTTTCAATTTCGGTTTTTTTTTCTCTCACGAAATCAATTTGACCCAAAAGTTGAGCAACATACCACTTTCCCTCTCTTCTCTATACTCGTGAATTTTTGTCTCCATTGAAGCTCCCTGTTGAGAGTAATTAGGGTTTTGAGCGTTTTGCTTACCTCTGCACTTTCTTCTCCACGCAGTTCTGGATTTTGGGCAAAACACAGGTGCCCATCTCTCTTTGCATTTTCTCTTGTTTGCTATTTTTTCAATAGGGAGGCTTGAGACATACCAAAAGCACGTACGTCATAAAAAATACATCAGAGGATTATGAAACAAGGATTTTAGGCAAAACTTGGACATAAAAAATAACTCACAGTCCTGACACAGTGGAGTGTCAAGTCACAACAAGGGACATGGCTTTCAGGTAAAAATTTTCTCTCTTAGTTGACTATTATATTACTTTGGGATGAATCGGCTAGCTTTCCTTTTCAATTACAAGTACTTTGTCGGACAACAAACTTTATGCCTAGTGTTCAAGTATCGTAGATGGAGGATGCTCAAGGGTAAATGGTTGTGCCTTGATCAAGACATGCGTGAAAGTGCAGCTGTGGATGTTACTGTCATTTGTGAGGGGGGCCAAGAGCCCCAAGTGTTGCAAATGGAGGATGATTGGCCCTTGAGTATAATGCGCCAGGAAATTACAGTGTTAACGCAGAATCCACATGTTAGCTTCTATTTTAAACTAGATGGTAGGAAAATTTGAAGCCGAGTTGAGGATACTATTATTAGCAAAAAGTGTGTGGTTCCACATATTTTAGAAATTGTAGAGTCTCCCTAAAAATCCCAACACTACAAGTTGTAATATCCAACACCTATAAACTTTTGGGATTTTTTGGCCAATAGAATATTGTCACTTACAAACTTGTAATATTTAAAAATTATGGTATTTATGGTATTTATGCAAAATCATACACTTGTTATACACTTTCCACATCAACACATTTACATATGCATGTAAAATTTACAAAGATGTAAGTAAAGCCATAACTAAATATCGTATGCGAACAACCCTTAATGGTTTAAAACTTAAGGTTTTTAAGGTAGAACTAGTTTAGTTCTTGTTTCATTGTTTCATTTCATACTTTCTCTCTTCATCTCTTTATATCCACCACATCCCTCCTGCCTGCTACGATTGATGCTTGCGCACACTTTGATGAGTGGATCCACGAGACTATTTTTGACAACCAGGGTGACGAGATATTTCAAGTTTTCTCTGAGAACTTCAACCTTGAAAGCGTGCTCTCATGGCTTGATCCCCCCTTCAAGTTTTGGAAGACTTTGTGAGCACCATTGCTACATGCACATACTCCATCTAGGGATCCGACATGACTTGAGTGCCTTTGGAACAACTCATGGTATTTCAGGCAGGGAAGAATCACCAAAAAGTGGTGAATAGGTGTCTGGCCCATGTGGATCCTTCGCATAGAGTATGCACTGTTCCCATGGGAAGTGTACGAAGTACATCACCTTTGGATCTTGTGGAGTGTGATTGCGCATTGGCAATTTACCTCCTTGCATTGGATACAACCCTAGAGGAGGAGAGTGATGAAGATACAACTCCACAAGTTGTTTCTATCACATACATAGGAGAAGAACCGATTGAAGAGCTCATAAATGTTGAAGAGGAACATCCAGTGTGGTGGCAGAGCAAATGTTGGCTCTCATGGTGTGTAATGTGTCCACCTGTTCACTTGTAGGACACGTCTTAGTAGCCCATCGGGAAGAGAATCCAGAAAGCACCACCCGGTACTCCCACGGAATGTCACGGGGTTTGCGATCTAGGTCTTCCCGAGTCTACCATGAAACGGAAGAATTCTAGCCGTTCCCACTTAGGACCAACCTGAATCAGGGTTTTCCTAATGGTCAAGTTCCTAGAAAGTAACTAGCATCGAACCCCAGACAAACTACTTTGCACAGAAACATCAGGGTCGAAGCGGATTCATACTGCACTTGGTTCAAGGAGAATGGGAAACGAGAGGGATGTGAAGCTCGACCTCTCTGCCCATAAGGCATAGTCCCATTCCGTTCCCCCAAAATAGCACAAATTGGGACTCTAGCTTCCTAGATTCTAGGTCATCATTACCTTGGTGTTAACTTCTTTGAGAAAAGTTCCCGGCCAACCGGGACCACCCATTCGTAGGACGGACCCATGGTCACATCCACTGCACTTTCCATAGGATTGCTTTAGTTGTTTAATTACCTACCACATTTAGTTTGACACGCAAAAACAGCTTCCTTAATTAGCCAATTAATCACCAGTTCCTTTACGTAACTTAAGCACAAACATAGAAAAACGATGTCAAGCAAGTTCCTTTTCAACAATTGATCTTATTTATCAGTCATTGGAATACATCATAATAATCCAGCCCGAAGGCTAATCCATAATCCGCTCGAAGGCAATTCCATAATCCGCCCGAAGGCAATCCAACAATCCTCTGGGATTACTAATCCAAGTTTTGCCCGTAGACTAGTATGCGGGCCTTGAGATCCAATCCCGAGTCACATCAGCCTCTTATGCAGGACCCGGAGGCAAGGGATCTACGGCTCGAGCCCCCTGGAACCCAAGCGTCCTCCTGCTCCAAGTAGCACCCACGAAGAGACCTCTCGCGACGGGTTCGGACCATGTTTCCGGCACCGCTCACAACCCCCTTGGTTAGGGTTAGGCAGACAGTCCAGAGTAACTAATGCTACCTCTCCCTCAGGCCTTCAACTTGAAGCATTAATTATTTTTCCAGCTTTAGTTCATTGAGTAAAGAAGTACAAATAGTGATCTTAACTGTACAAACACAATCAATCCAGTGGTCGTTTATTTGGCCAACTACTAAGGTATAATTCATTCTCTCCGAATGCATCGAGCATTCGATCTGGGATCAATTATGACTTGGTAAGATCCCCAAGGGTTTTGTTGCTTGTTTACCCTTGTATCCTTGGGTTAGGGTTTATACCCTGCTAACCCAAATTAACAAACACCTTAGGCTCCTTAAATTAAGACAGTAAATCCTAGGAAACCTCACCGCCCTAACTTGATTGGTCAATTGCTCATTACCCTAACTTGGCAACTCAATAGCAGGATGACTACTCATCCTCTTGCAAATTAAACTTGTACTTGGAACATGCCAACCTTGTTCCAAGGAGTGGCAAATCTATCTTGTGATTTAAACACAAAGCCATGCAACCTTGCAACTTGTTGTATAAGACAAGCGTCGCACCTAACTTGTGGGATCATTTCTCCGATAAAACAACGTTTCTTGGTCAAGAAATACGTTTGGTCAAGATGTAGGGTTTGGGAATCCTCTTGACCCAACCCAACCCTAACCATACTAGGCCAACAACGTTTGGCCCTAGGGTTTCTAATCTCAATCGGAAGTCTAGTATTAGGCCAATTTACTCTAGGGTAAAAACCCTAGATTATTATTGTATGGGCGTCTAAGTAACCCTAACATTTCGTGTAGGACCTTTGAGATCGAAAGTCTTGACTTGGCATCCCAAGTGCGATACTAGGTAGAATTTTTAACGTATTAAACTCTACCTAGCGCATTCAGGTAAACATCGTTTGAGTTACACCATTGCAAGCAGATTACCTAATCAATCTAATGGTCTTATGGCTAGAGGTGATCTTTCCTTAGAAGAGATGTAAATAATTTTCCTAAGAGATGTACATAAATAAATTTAAGATACAACATTCCATGCAAATATGCGAATCATAGACTTTTACTTCTATGCAACTATAAGGTTTGCAATGACCATTTCTTTTGCTTATTAAAATCATGATGATTGACAATTTGGGGGATAACTTGCATAAAACCTACATAGATTTACATCAAAAACTATGCCTGCAAACCTTTCATTTAATGCAATTGAATTCAAGCTTTAATATGAAATGCATCTTTTCCTAAATACAAACTTCAATAAAAGAAGTCCACGCATGACAAATGTCATAAGGCTATCATTGACTTAATCTGTTCTACGGCACTTAACCTAACTTAAAATGCAAGCATCTTCGCATGCAACAGGCAAGTTCATGGTTTCATTTCCATGCAATGCAACTATTTGGACAACATCCAATGGATGACAAAGATTATCTCATACGAATTCACAAGTAGAGAATTATTACCTAAATGCCTTATGCGCTTTTCTTTTTGCGGCCAATCAAGGATGCATTTAAACAATTCCATCTTTTTTTAACCTACGCAATATGTGCTTAGGATTTGCAACTTGGAAATGCAAGCAAACCCAAATGCACGACGTGCACTAACTCTTGTAAATCATCCAAGGAGATAAATTCCCCAAATGTATTTTAACTTGACTACATGAATTAGAGACATGCGTAGATGCATTCTTCCCATGAAAATTAAACGTACCTAAATGTAATCCTTTTATGCGGAATTAATCTTTTAAGAACCTGGGCATGAGGACTCGTAGGGATGTCCACATGTGTACCCGGGGTAGAAACTCCCACGTGAGCGCCTCTCACCATTTTTTGGGAGCCATTGACGACGTAAATAACTTGATTCGGAAACTTTCCTTGGGTTACTTTCGCATATCGATTCTTCTCTGCCCGAGATCTTCTATTCTGTGCGGGATACAACCCTTACAGAATGTGGTTTTAGGCAAAACCCACAATGGTGGGGATGAACAAGGCTTATAGAAGCCTTGTTTTAGAAGCTTCTAAAGAAGTTTCTAACTTATTTGACAGAAATGTGTCGTGGAGAGAGAAGGAATTTATGGACGAGATGATGATAAGGATAATGATGGAGTCGATGATAATAATGATGATGTTGGTGATCATGGCGAAGAAGGTGGTAGCCTGGCGGACTGCATGGCGCAGTAGGGCGGCAATGGTGGGCTGCAGCACACGTCTGATTCCTCCCTCTCTCTCCTCCCCAAGCTCCAAGGGGGAGTGTCTTATAGGCTTTGAAGGGGGGTGTGCACACATGTGGATTGTTTGCATGCCTCCTCCCCTCCCCTATGCGCTCCACCACTACGCCATTCCTCTCACACTCCGTCTCTCACTCCTCTCCCCTACCATGCATCAGTTGAGGGGGGAGGGGTTATTTAAAAAAAATTTCACAAAAATTGGCCATTATCCATTTACCTTTTTTTCGAGAAGGGTGTTCTCGTGCAGCCTATGGGTTTTAGCCTCGACGTTATTTGCACAACGTGATTGGGGTTTATTATCACGCACGCGGGTTAAGGACTTAGCCACTAACATTATTCCGCACGGATTTATTCTCGTGCGCGTGGGTTAAGCATTGCTTTTGCACGGGGCGTATAGTGGTTAAAATGCTTCCATATTTATAGTGGTTAAAATGCTTTCATATTTCGTGTGGAAATATTGCATTCCCTCCCCCTTAGAGGAATCGAGATGTCCTCATCTCGAGAAGATTTGGGGGTATTGTTGGTTGAGAGTACTTTCATCCATCCAAGTGGCATCCTCTTCGGGATAATCTTTCCACTAGACGAGGTATTCTCTCAAGTTTCTGGATCTCAAATGCCTCTCCCTAACATCTAAGATCCTGTCAGGCCGTAGCTCAAGGACTCCTTGTCTAGGCATTACAATTTTTTGATCATCAAGCACATGACTAGGGTTAGGTACATACTTTTTCAATAGACTGATATGGAATACATTATGAACCTTTAGTTTTTCAGGGAGTTGTAATCTATAATCATTAGGCCCTAGGCACTTGAGGATCTTGTAGGGTCCACAATACCTTGGACTTAGCTTTTTGCATTCACCCAAGGATAGGGAACTCTTCTTTGGATGTACGCGAATGAAGACCATATCTCCTTCAACGACGGATCTATCTTGATGTTTCAGGTCCGTGTAAGCCTTCTGTCTATCCTTGGCAACTTGGATGTCCTGTCTTATTAACTTGATTTGGTCATCCATATCTTGCAGCATCTGCTTTGAAGCTTCAACCCTTAACGTAGGATCTAAAAAGTTTAAAGGACTACGATAGTTGTGCCCATACAATGCTTGCAAAGAAGTCATCTGAATGCTTTGTTGATAAGAAGCATTGTAGGCAAACTCAACCAGTGGCAAATATTGAATCCACTTTTTGGGTTCTCGGCAACAATGTGCCCTTAGCATATCTTCAATGACTTGGTTGATTCGCTCTGTTTGTCCATCAGTTTGGGGATGGTAAGCTGTACTGAAACAGAGTTGAGTCCCAATGGCTTGTGATGTGAAGAGAGAGTTACGATCGCTAATGATTCTTCTGGGTAACCCATGCAATTTGAATATCTCCTTGATAAATAACCTTGCAATGTCTGAGGCTTTATAGTTTGTCTTAACAGGAATAAGATGTGCAACCTTGGTGAGCATATCCACCACAACCATAATGGAGTTGTAACCTTCCTGAACTTGGGGCAGGCCAACAACAAAGTCCATACTAATGAATTCCCATTTCATTTATGGAATGTCAAGTGTTTGCAACTTCCCTGACATTTTGACATGTTCGGCCTTAATGCATTGACAAGCACACTCAGTGACATATTTGAGAACATCACCTTTAAGCCTTTCCCAATAATAGCTCTTTCTGACTGCATTGAGGGTCTTGGCATAGCCAGGATCTCCTGGAAAAGAGGAGTCATGAGCTTCCCAAAGTATCTTCTGCTTGAGTGATTGGCTTGCCGGTATACATAATCTCGTTCTGTAGTAGACAAGTCCACTATTGATAGAGAATTCTTGATACTTTGCCTGTAGCTTCGGGTCTTGATCCTTGATGGGGATCTCCCTTAGCAATTTCTGATAGGTTGGGTCATGGCGTGCTTCTTCTTTAGCTAGCTCAAGTATTGGGTACCTTTGTGGCTAGATATCTAGCTATTGATGGATCTTGTAAAATCAGAGAATTCAAAAATGCCTTGTGACTAAGTGTATCATCATATTCCTCCAGCACTTCAATCCATCAATGTTGCCTCATATTGAGCTCATTTTGGGTAAAGATCCATTTGAGACTTTTATGATCCATCACTAGGGTAAACTTGTTACCTAGCAAGTAGTGTCTCCAAAGCTTGAGAGCATGGATGACAACTAATAGCTCCAGATCGTGGGTAGCATAGTTCCTCTCATGGCTCTTCAATTTCCTCGAAGAGTATGCTACAGGATGACCTTCTTGCATAAGCACACATCCTAAGGCAAGTGTGCTAGCATCAGTTATTACTTCAAACTCCTTACCAAGGTCCAAAAGTTTCAGGATAGGTGTTGATATCAAGCTTTGCTTTAGTTTATCAAAACTAGATTGTTCAGCAGTTGACCATACAATCGATGTTTGCTTCTTCAATAGATCGGTCAGTGGCGATGCAATCAAAGCATAGTTTTTGATAAAGACCCTGTACCATCCTGTCAATCCAAGAAAACTACATATTTCTTTGATAGTTGTTGGTGTTGGTCACTCTAGAACGTCTCTGACCTTGGCCGGATCCATTGAGATTCCTTCTGCTAATACGATGAATCCCAAATATTCAATTTGTCGCTTGAAAAATGCACACTTATTCTTCTTGGCATAAAGCTTGTGTTCCCTCATTGTCTCAAGGACAATGCAAAGATGGGGTTCATGATCTTCTTTCTATTTAGGGTATCGTCGAAGAAGACGAGTACGAAGTCATCAAGATATGGCCTAAAGATATCCTGCATTAACCTATTGAAGGTAGCAGGTGCATTTGTTAGCCCAAATGACATGACTAGGAACTCAAAGTGCCCATATCTTGTGCTGAATGCCATCTTTGGGATATCCTCTTCCTTCATCCTTATCTGATAATATCCAGACCTGAGATCAATTTTGGAGAAGATCTTCACACCTTGAAGACTGTCAAGAAGTTCATCTATTCTTGGAATATGATATTTGTTCTTAATGGTTGATTGATTCAACCCTCAGTAATCAATACATAGCTGAAGCATTCCATCTTTCTTTTATTGGAACAACACTGAAGCTCCCCATGACGAACTGCTAGGACGGATGTAGCCTTGGTCTAATAGTTGCTTGAGTTGCTCCTTCAGATCAATCTCTTCCGGAATGGACATTCTATATGGTCTCTTTGCAATTGGTGCAGCTCTTGGCACTAGGCTGATTTCATGATCAACTTCCCTTTGAGGAGAAAGTTCTGTCAGCTCTTTAGGAAATACGTCTACGTACTCCTTTAGCCATGAAGGTTCTTCCCTAGACTCCTGATTCTGATCTAGCTTATTTAGCTTAATCAAATAGGCAGGTAGCCCCTTCCTAACTCCTTTTATTATCCAAGATGCTTTGGCCAGTTGAATTTTTGGCTTCCCAGCCTCTCCTTGAGTTGTGACCAACTCCCCTTCAGAATTTCGAAAGGAAACTTGGCCCTTTCCACACACAGTGGATGTGGGAATCATTAGGTTTAAGCCAATCCATTCTGAGCAAACTCTCATGGATACCTAGGTTCATAATCCTGAATCTGATTGAAGTCGACTTTCCTCCTAGTAGGAATTCCACCTTAGCAGTTTGCCTGGTACAAGTGACCTCACAACCATTTGCTAATTCCACAAGTAAGGTAGGTGCATCTATTGTGGCTATTCCTAATCTTCTTGCACAAGCTAGTGAAATGAAGGAATGTGTACTACCACAATCAATCAAGGTTTTGAAACCTTTATCTTGATAATCCAATGGAGTCTAAATCACCGAAAATTGGCGATTTGGGCCTTTCTTGTGAAGGGTGGTATGAATCATTTCCCTCTTAAAGTCAACTTCCATGGTTGGGTCTTCTTCATCACTGAACTCCTTGTCAGCAACACTGGCGGTTCTCCCTCTAGTCCAGGTGGTTCCTTGGGATGGTCCTTGACATTGTCCTCCGCCAAGCTTGGGACATTGCCTTTTGAAATGACCAGGCTCATTGCAATGGAAGCAACGGAGATTGCGGCCATTACCTTGGGTAGGAACGAAGTTGTTGGCAGCGTTCACCCTAGCTTTCTTCCTTTGTCCAAATTTTTTCCTTGTGTTCTCTTAGCCTGGGACCTATACACTCCTTTGTTCTAATCCTTATAAGACCAAGTCTTGTTATTTCTTGGCCTGGTCTGCACCTCCTGTATTATGGGCGCAGCTCCAATGAGCGCATCCTGAAGGTCTGTTGGGCGCATTGATTCGAGGCAGGTATTTACAGGCAAATTTAATCCAGCACAAAACTTCGACACCTGTTGTGTCATATCCATTTGCTATGCATACTTCAAAAGAGAGATGAAGTTTGAATAGTATGCATCAAGAGATAGACCAAGTTGTTTCAGCTCATAGAACTCATTCATCTTTTGCGTTCGGTAGACAGGTGGTAGATATCTTCCTCGTACAGCTCTTTTTAGCTTCTCCCAAGTAACTGACCCTTCTTGGATCCCTTGGTCTCTGCACCATTGCTTTCACCAAAGCCTTTCTTCGCTGGTAAGCTTCAATTTGGCGAGCATTGCTTCGTTAGCAGGTGCAATACCTGGTGCTTCAAAATAATCCTCCATGGATTCGATCGAGATTTCGACATCAGTTTGGATGGTCCTTCCCTTACCATCAAATTCTTGTGGCTTGATTTTCTTGAGAAGAGACTTCTTCTTCTAAATCACGGCCGTACTTGGTGTAGGGTTCGGACTAGGAATCTGCACTTGAGTTTGTGCCTGGGCATTGAAATTCTTTACATTAAAACTCGCTAAACGTTTCTCACATTACATTAACATGCCCAGTTTAGCTTTCAGCCAAGTGACCTAATCACTTAACTCCGTACTAACACTCACAGCCATGACAGACATTGATTAAAGAAAAGTTTATTTCATTCATATGGACATAGCCCTTTCGAGTACAATTATTTTTGGAAAGATGGAACAAGTTGATATATTAATTTGGGAAGAATAAGATTGTGTTACATTCAGCTACGGGAATCGAGTAATAGTATGGATTCGGGTCATGGATTCTCAGGAATCGATAGGTCATTGAAAGATTAGGGTATCATTTCCTTTGATATCCATTCTTTTCATAATGTCCCAACACCTTGATTCTATTGGCAGGGATTATTCGAGTCACTTCCTCATACACATACATGTTTTGCTTGACCTTTTGACCGCGGACATGTAGGGTTGCGTTTGCGTGAGCCTCAACAAAGATGAACAACTTCGCGATCTTTAGGTCCTCCAACCACTTTATTCTCTTTAGGTTGGTTCGAAGGTATGCAAATCAATGGGCAGCTATGTAATAAATTCCTGAATCACCCATCCATCTTCGTTCCATAAACATAACCTGGAACACCAAGAATTTGTTCCATGCTTTGCGACTCTGCAGGCCAGCATTGATACGTCAGTAAGGAAATGTTTTTAACAACAACATTTTCTCTACTTCCCCTGATTAAGTTTTCTTATAAATATTAGTTCCTTGTTGGTTCGCCCTGATACCAACTCTAACGTGTCTACCTGTTCACTTGTAGGACATGTCCTAGCAGCCCATCGGGAAGAGAATCCAGAAAGCACCACCTGGCACTCCCACAGAATGTCACGCGGTTTGCGATCTAGGTCTTCCCGAGTCTGCCATGAAGCAAAAGCATTCTGGCCGTTCCCACTTAGGACCGAACTGAATTAGGATTTTTCTAATGGTCAAGTTTCTAGAAAGTAACTAGCGTCAAACCCCAAATGAACTACTTTACACAAAAACGTCAAGGTTGAAGCGGATTCATGCTACACTTGCTTCAAGGAGAATAGAAAACGAGAGGGATGCGAAGCTCAACCTCTCTGTCTGTAAGGCATAGTCCCATTCCATTCCCCTAAAACAGCACAAATCAGGACTCTAGCTTCCTAGATTCTAGGTCATCGTTACCTTGCCATCAACTTCTTTGAGAAAAGTTCCCAGCCAACCGAGACCACCCATCCGTAGGACGGATCCATGGTCACATCCATCGCACTTACCTCAGGATTTCTTTAGTTGTCTAATTACCTGCCACATTTAGTTTGACACGCAAAAATAGCTTTCTTAATTAGCAACTTAATCACCGATTCCTTTACGTAACTTAAGTACAGACATAGAAAAACAATGTCAAGCAAGTTTCTTTTCAACAATTGATCTTATTTATCAGTCTTTGGAATACATCATAATAATCCAACCCGAAGGCTAATCCATAATCTACCCGAAGGCAATCCAACAATCCTCAGGGATTACTAATCCAAGTTTCCGCTCGTAGACTAGTATGCGGGCCTTGAGATCCAATCCTGAGTCACGTCGGCCTCTTTGGCTGGCTCTCAGCCAGCACTCAAGAAAGCATAAAACCAAGGTACCGAGCAGCAAAGTATATGCTTGGAGCTTTGCTCCTCACCATGAAACCTGCAAACAAGCCTCTCTTGCCATGAATACACACACACAAAAGACTCAAGACACACCCTCACCAATCAAGAAACAAGATCAAGAGGCTCCTCCTCTTCCTCTACACACTCAAAATCCATGGTTGCAGCACATAGGAAGAGCAAGAAGAAGGATGGACAAAGAGAGTTTTGAAAAAGAGGGAAGAGAGAAGTTAAAGAGGCACCACAATCTGCTGTGCTCCAACCTCCTCAACCACTTTTCCCCAAGAACCCCAATTGCACCCTTTTGAACCTTTATTAAATCAAATATTTTGACCATACAAAAGCAAAGGTTGAAGCCCTTATGTGTTGCATGCATTCTAGGTAAGATTCCTAAGGTTTTTAAAATCAAGGAACATATGCAATGGCTTTTATAGCTCCAAGCCAAGCATTTACAATGGTAAAAATATATATCAATGAAGTACAACTTAGATACAATATCACAAAATTTTTTGATAAAGTGAATAATTTGTCGATGTAGATCCCAAATCTTTTAGCCTTTTTTATGACAAAATTGGAGGCTATCATTCCTCCCACACTTAAATTGGTGAGCTCCCGCGAACCAAAGAACCATGGTAAACTTCCATTGTAAGCTTCAAGAAAAACATCATATCCTTCTTCTCATTTCTTCACACTTCCGTGGATCATTTGTCCACTTCTTCAACAACCATTATCTCTTCACATCAATATTTTGTCTTGATTCCAAACACCCATCACTAACTAATACACTGATAAGGATGAATACCACAATGCTTTGATTTTGGGAGACACACTATCTCCATGAAGAAGAAACATTAAAAATCCACCAATTTGACACCAAAAAGGTGAAAAACCCACAAAAGATCTTCAAAGTAGCACTCCCACTTCATCAGATTTAACTTTAATGTTCTCCCACCCGAAAAAATTCTAATGCTTTGGCTTTCCTTTCAAAAGCAAAGATTGATATGTTGCATATGAACTAGCTTTATAAAGACCTTAGGATTTTAAGGTTTTGATAAAAGTATAAGATTATCTTGTCCTTCTTTGTGGTTGCCGTTTCATGCTGATGCCGCCTGTGGATGAGGATGAGGATGCACGGTCTGCTGTAAATCAGCGAGGGAAACGAGAGCAAAACAGATCGCCATGTTGAAGCTTGCTTCCTCTTCTCCTTCTTCTTCATCATATTCTTCTTCTCTGCTTTTCCAGCTGTGACCTGCAGCACTAAGAGCATTGCTGCTGTTAATAGAATTCGCAGTTGCTGAAGATTCTCCAGGAAGTCGCATATGACGGAGGCTCTTCACAGCCCTATGGAGACGCTCTAATCTAAAACTCAAATGTTTCCATCAAGCTCTTTGTAGTCTTCGCTATTTCCCTGAAATGAGACCTTCGATTTTCCGACTTGATTGTTGCAAAAGTCAACGGTGACCTTATTGTCTGTACTTTTGAAGAGTGATCCAGGATGTGTGGTATCTATTGATGCTGGTTTGAATTCATATCGCAGGCTGTAGAACCGGGTAGACGAAGAGGGCTCCCGAAAGGTAGACCCGAGGGTCAAAGAAAACCATTGTTCTGGGGGTGGCGCCGAGTCAGGTTCCTTGACCTTTGAATTCATCTCCTTCTCCTCCTCTTCCTCTATGCTCCTTGCCCACCACCTTGTCTCTGGCCCCATCGTCCATAAGATCCGCCATGACGAGGCCTTCATCTCCGACCCATCGCACTCCGCTGCCGCTGATGCCCGCGTCGAGGAGGACCTCGCCTCTTCCTCTTCTTCATTACCTACCTTCTTCTCGTGCTCGGCTTCTCCCTCCTCTCTAGGCTGCTGTTGTGTACAACGTTGCCTGCGTGTACACTCAGAAGTCTCTATCTTACTGCAGGGTCCTCAGCGTCGTGCCTACTGTGTGAAAGCGGCTCCTCTGCACATTCCTGTGGGTTTTCCTCATCATCGCCCTCTACCATACTCTACTCTCACCATCCGCACGTTCGTCTTCTTCAGGGGTCTTCTTGCAGTAAAATAGAGCCTGTGAGAAACAAATCTACATGTAGCTCCCTGCTGTGCTGCTTCAAAGATCTTCAACACCTGCTCTTCACTTTGCAGAATCCATGGCTAGCCCAGTCCCGACAACGGAACCAAAAATGACTGGCTCTCACCCAGCACTCAAGAAAGCATAAAACCAAGGTACCGAGCAGCAAAGTATATGCTTGGAGCTTTGCTCCTCACCATGAAACCTGCAAACAAGCCTCTCTTGCCATGAATACACACACACAAAAGACTCAAGACACACCCTCACCAATCAAGAAACAAGATTAGGAGGCTCCTCCTCTTCCTCTACACACTCAAAATCCATGGTTGCAGCACACAGGAAGAGCAAGAAGAAGGATGGACAAAGAGAGTTTTGAAAAAGAGGGAAGAGAGAAGTTAAAGAGGCACCACAATCTGCCGTGCTCCAACCTCCTCAACCACTTTTCCCCAAGAACCCCAATTGCACCCTTTTGAACCTTTATTAAATCAAATATTTTGACCATACAAAAGCAAAGGTTGAAGCCCTTATGTGTTGCATGCATTCTAGGCAAGATTCCTAAGGTTTTTAAAATCAAGGAACATATGCAATGGCTTTTATAGCTCCAAGCCAAGCATTTACAATGGTAAAAATATATATCAATGAAGTACAACTTAGATACAATATCACAAACATTTTTGATAAAGTGAATAATTTGTCGATGTAGATCCCAAATCTTTTAGCCTTTTTGATGACAAAATTGGAGGCTATCACTCTTGTGCAGGACCCGGAGGCAAGGGATTTATGGCCAGAGCCCCCCTTGCACCCAAGCGTCCTACTCCCCCAAGTAGCACCCACGGAGAGATTTCTCATGGTGGGTTTGGTCTATGTTCCCGGTGCCGCTAACAACCCCCTTGGTTAGGGTCAGGCAAACAGTCGGGGGTAACTGATGCTGCCTCTCCCTCAGGCCTTCAACCTGAAGCATTGATTATTTTTCCAGCTTTAGTTCATTGAGCAAAGAAGTACAAGCAGTGCTCCTAACTGTACAGACACAATCAATCCAACGGTCTTTTATTTGGCCAACTGCTAAGGTATAATTCCTTCTCTCCAAATGCATCCAGCATTTGATCCGGGATCAATTGCAACTTGGCAAGATCCCCAAGGGTTTCGTTGCTTGTTTACCCTTTTATCCTTGGGTTAGGGTTTATACCCTGCTAACCCAAATTAACAAATACCTTAGGCTCCTTAAATTAAGACAGTAAATCCTGGGCAACCTCGTCGCCCTAACTCGATTGGTCAATTGCTCGTTACCCTAACCTGGCAACTCAATACCAGGATGATTACTCATCCTCTTGCAAATTAAACTTGTACTTGGAACCTGCCAACCTTGTTCCAAGGAGTGGCAAATCTATCTTGTGATTTAAACAAAAACCCATGCGACATTGCAACTTTTTGTACGAGACAAGTGTCACACCTAACTTGTGGGATCATTTCTCCCATAAAACGACATTCCTTGGTCAAGAAATACGTTTGGTCAAGATGTAGGGTTTGGGAGTCCTCTTGACCCAACCCAACCCTAACCATACTAGGCCAACAACGTTTGGCCCTAGGGTTTCTAATCTCGATCAGAAGTCTAGTATTAGGCCAATTTACTCTAGGGTAAAAACCCTAGATCGTTATTGTATGGGCGTCTAACTAACCCTAACATTCCATGTAGAACCTTTGAGATCAAAAGTCTTGACTTGGCATGCCAAGTGTGATACTAGGCAGAACTTTTTAACGTATTAAACTCTACCTAGCGCATTGAGGTAAACATTATTTGAGTTACACCATTGCAAGCAGATTACCTAATCGATCTAATGGTCTTGCGGCTAGAGGTGATCTTTCCTTAGAAGAGATGTAAATACTTTTCCTAAGAGATGTACATAAATAAATTTAAGATACAACATTCCATGCAAGTGTGCAAATCATAGACTTTTACTTCTATGCAACTATAAGGTTTGCAATGACCATTTCTTTTCCTTATTAAAATCATGATGATTGACAATTTGGGGGATAACTTGCATAAAACCTACATAGATTTACATAAAAAACTATGCCTGTAAACCTTTCGTTTAATGCAATTGAATTCAAGCTTTAATATGAAATGCATCTTTTCCTAAATACAAACTTCAGTAAAAGAAGTCCACGCATGACGAATGTCATAAGGCTATCGTTGACTTAATCCGTTCTACGGCACTTAACCTGACTTAAAATGCAAGCATCTTTGCATTCAATAGGCAAGTTCATGGTTTCATTTCCATGCAATGCAACTATTTGGACAACATCCAATGGACGACAAAGATTATCTCATACGAATTCACAAGTAGAAAATTATTACCTAAATGCCTTATGTGTTTTTCTTTTTCGCGGCCAATCAAGGATGCATTTAAACATTCCATCTTTTTTTAACCCAAGAAATATGCACTTAGGATTTGCAACTTGGAAATGCAAGCAAACCCAAATGCACGACATGCACTAACTCTTGTAAATCGTCCAAGGAGATAAATTTCCCAAATGTATTTTAACTTGACTATGTGAATTAGAGACATGCGTAAATACATTCTTCCCATGAAAATTAAAGGTGCCTAAATGCAATCCTTTTATGCAGAATTAATCTTTTAAGAACCTGGGCATGAGAACTTGTAGGGATGTCCACATATGTGCTCGAGGTAGAAACTCCCACGTGAGCGCCTCTCGCCATTTTCTTGGGAGCCATTGATGATGTAAATAATTTGATTCGGCAACTTTCCTTGGGTTACTTTCATGTATCGATCCTTCTCTTCCCGGGATCTTCTATTCTGCGCGGGACATGGCCCTTATAGAATGTGGTTTTAGGCAAAACCCGCAATGGTGGGGATGAACAAGGCTTATAGAAGCCTTGTTTTAGAAGCTTCTAACTTTTGTGTGACAGAAACGTGTCGTGGAGAGAGAAGGAATCTATGGATGAGATGATGATGAGGATAATAATGGAGTGGATGATAATAATGATGATGTTGGTGGTCATGGCGAGGAAGGCGGCAGCCTGGCGGATTGCATGGTGCAGCAAGGCGACGATGGTGGGCTACAGCACGGCATCTGATTCCTCCCTCTCTCGCCTCCCCAAGCTCCAAGGAGGGGAGTCTTATAGGCTTTAAAGGGGGGGTGTCCACACATGTGGATTGTTTGCATGCCTCCTCCCCTCCCCCATGCACTCCACCACTACGCCATTCTTTGGATAGGGTAACTGCAGGCATCATTTTTTGCCAAGATTTCACCAGTGGACTCCAAGGGGCCAAAAAGTGGCCCTAGATGCCAGACTTCCGAATTTTTTGTCAAGATCTCATCAGTGGACTTCAGGGGATCCGACGCACCCTATCGTCAAGTTTCATCACTTTTTGATAACTCTAGGTTAGTTGCTAAATATATTTTTTGATTTGACTTTATCATTCAGGACATATTGTGTATAGATGAGTTTACATTAAGCCAAGGAGAAGCTCGACATGTGGATCAACAAAAGGATTCAGCTCTGAAGGAGTATATCGGTAACCTTGTTGCAGATTTTGCGATCTTCCATAAGAAGTGCTCACCAAGAGGGCAAGAAATATTCATGGAAATTTGAGCTTTGACCAAGTTTGAACCTTTTCGAGCAATACCTATGACATCTAGCTTGGAAAAGGTGGTGCTAATCAAGCGGTCAAAGCTTCTTTACTTGTTTGACCAAATGCGTGGTGGAGCAATGTGTGTGCTTGCTACATTAGGCGACCTCGCTAAAGTTTTAGATTTTCTTCTCCTGGAGAAAGAGCTAAAGGGGGAGGAGCACATCATTTTTTAAGCAAAGAAGGAACTTATATTTTCATCGGAAGTTGGCCCCTCCTCTCCACTAATGAAAAAGCCAAGGAAAAATTGAGAGTTCTTGTTGGCTATCGGCTTTTTGTATCTACCATCACTAAAATCCATCACATGTATTTTTCTTGATGAATATAAGATACTTTACTTTGTCCCTACAAATAAATATTTAGTAAATAAATGCGTGGTTCATATAAGTATGACGATAATGTGTGGTATGTGAATGACACATTTACATACATTAACATAATTCAATACGTAGTACTGCACTTGTGATTGTGTAAGTGTGACGATAATGTGTGGTGCGTGAATGATGTATCCGCATATATTAACATAATTCAATGCATAGTACTGCACTTGCGATTGTGTATAAGAAATAACGTAACTTGTATCCATATGTATACCTACTTTTGATTTGTTCGTAGTACGTTAAACAAAAATTAAGATGTCGTGTGAGCTCACGCTCAACCGCCAAGACCCACGGATCGCTTATTGTTTCAAGCGTTTCAAGCGAGCTCTAATGGCTATCTCTCACCTAGCCAATGTGCCATCGATCCTATGAGTGTAGTGAGCTTACCTTAATGCCGATATGAGTTTCCTCCTCTCTCGCACACCCCGGTAGCTCCACGATCCCAGATGCGAGCGCAAGCATCCTCAAGCCTCCTCCATCTCCAAGCTCCATCCTCCATAGCCGCGCGCGCAAGAAAAGAGAAGATAAGAGAAAAAGATAAGAGGAGATGGTGAAGAGCTTCACCATCTTGATCCCTCACTCCCAACCACTAACTCCCTCCCACTCTCACACTCCCTCTCTCAAGAGCACACACAAGCAAGAAGATGAGGAGAAGAGAAGAAGAAGAAAGCTCTTGTTAGCCACACACCAAAGAATGAGCTCTCATTCACTTTTTGAACTTTATATACACAAACCCTAAAATCCCATGGGCACCCATCCCTTTTTTACATGACTGGCCATTGTGGGAAGGTCCTTTTTCCATTTCCCTCTTCTAGCCTTATGCCTCGAGCCTACACCCGTCTAATATTTTACAATTGCTTAGGGTTCTGGATCTTAATTGTCTCTCCCTAACATCTAAGATCTTATCATGCCTTAGTTCAAGGACTCCTTGACTAGGCATTACAACTTGTTGGTCATCAAGTACATGGTTAGGAGTAGGTGCATATTTCTTCAATAGGCTGATGTGGAATATATTATGAACCTTTAGGTTCTTAGGGGGAACAAGAACAAAAGTATGCCAATTTGGAATTAAAGCATTAACTGAAGCCATATGAATAGAATCTTGGAACACTGTTGAAGGATGCCATGAAGTAGGAGGAAGCATTAGTACGCCTTGTCTAGGAAAGGGCATTGATGAAAGAGGAGACAAAGGAGGAGAAGGCCGATGGTGAACTAGCTACTACTACTGACTACTAGTAGGAGGATGAGGTAAAAATAGAAACAAATAATAATTTAAGTGACGTTGCCCCATTCTTGGTCAATTCAAGGGGGTTACAAAACATTGTAGAAGACAATGTCTGAAACCACCATTTCAAGGAATTAGGCTATTTATTGCAGCACCCATTGCAAGTGATCTCGTTCAACATGAATCAATGTAGTAGATGTTGCTCTTGATGGTCCACATGTTACATCTAGTGAGTTTGATCTAGAGTGTAAATTTTCATTAGGCATTTGGAGGCCAATGCTTCTACTACAATGAGCCACCCCTACAACTATACAGATTTAGAGGGCTTCTTGATGTGTGGAGTCAAGTCAAATTCGTGAGTCAAAGTTAGCACATTATGTCTGCCTCTCTTGTTTTTCTACTTACATGAGCACTACTACTGTCCACTAGACTGGTCCTATTTTTCTACTCTGAATAGTGCTACTATCCACTATACTAGTCCTATTTGGCCTTCCCATACCCTTTGTTGAATGACTTTCCTTGCTAAGTGCTCTAACCTTTAAGACCGTGAAACCAAAACAAAAGAATTAGCACAAAGGGAAGATGCATAATAGCATTATGCATATGAGATAATAGCATCTTCTACTTCTCTAGCAAGATGTGCTTGAAAAGGTACTCCACTTCATCATCCACATCTACCAAGAATTTTGAGGCATCCATTTCCAAAACTTGGATCCACTCATAAAATTCAGTGTTTTGCCCTTCTAAAACTTTGCATTGCCTCATTAGCAACTCTATCTTTGGATTAATTGAGTTTCCACTTGTAGGGGATCAAAGAAATTTAGAAAATTTACCCAAAGTAGTTGATCATCATCAATGCTGACCAATATGGGCTCCTCTAGATTGGTGTTTTGCCTTTGCCAGTCATAGCCCTACAGTAGCTTTAGAAGTCAAAATAGGAGTTAGAGCCATCAAATTGAGTTGGATCAAGAGAGTAGGAGAATGGGATCTAAAATCCAAAGTTTTTTAGACCTATGTTGTAGACCTAGTAGGAGTAGTAGTAAGAGCAAAAGTTAAGGGTGTAGTAGTCATAGAGGTAGGGGGACTAGTGGAGCCGACCCATGTGCAAAATATTTTGGGACTAAGATTGCACATGAGCATCTAGTTCATCTTCATTGGAGGGAATAGAAGGGACTACTGAATAAGGATCTTGAAAGTTATCCAAAAATTGCCACACCACCATCCCAATTCTCTTGATTCTACTCTTGAAAGGGAATATTGAGCCTCTAGAGACTTTGGAGATATAGGTAGCAAAATATCTTCTTACTCCACTCCTACTGACTGTGAGGGTAGCACTATGGCCTTTGTCTTTGCCCAAGATAATGGCTTCGAGATGGAATTTCCAAAATGTAACTATGCAACCTAGCAAGTGAAGAGGTACTACCACTACTCCTAGGATTGAGCTTGTTGGCATCAAACCTATTCCCAAAGTAGAGTGTTCTTCTAATACATCACCCCTACTTCAACTCATAGGGCATCAAACTCCTACCACTAACAATAGCTTGGCACCCAAATCTTAGCTAGGCTACAAGGTAATGCTAATGTAGCAAGAATAAGTGCAACTAACAATGCTATGATTTCCAAGCTAAAGCTAATAGATGAGGCACACTTATGGTGGAAGCAATGATTCCAAGAAAACACTACCACTAATACCCTTATAAGCTAGAAAGATATCAAGGAGGTTGTAGGATAGAGATACTTGATGTATTTCTATCGTACTATCAAGATGATGAGTTCTTTTCTTTGCACTAGCTAGAATTAATTCTAGAGGACTATTATTCCCAGTTCATGATACTTCAAAAATGTGTGCCATCTATGGATATTATCCAACAAGTGGCAAATTTTTTCCATGGATTGAATCAATCGTTGGACACTCATCTAGAGTCCCTAAGGCCAACTAACTTTCAAGATACTCTCATACAAGCAAAAGCTTTAATCGGGCCTAATGGATATCAAGTTCGTGAAAGATAAATACTTTCTAGCCTGCAAATACCAAAGAAGACTATGATGACTCAAATGATTAAGGAAAGAAATGTCATGAATGTACTGAGATAGGGCACATTCAAAAGAGAGGCCCTAATCACCAATGCTTCCTTCGTAATGATCTAGGATGTATTTGAGCCAATTGCCCTGAATTGGATTAAGAAGAGGAGGAACCTTGCAACAAAGCAAAAGTGCACAAGTTTAGCATTCAATTTCCCTCAAGTATTGAATAATTATGAATACCTAGAGTCCATAAAACCTTTGAAGATAATTAAAAGTCCTAAAAATCTCTTCATGATATGTAAAAAAGTCCCATACTTGTAATGATCTCCTAGTACTACTGCAATAACAGTTGTGTTATAATATGTTGCAATAAATTTGACTTTGAACTCATTGAGTTACCTTAAAGTTTTAGTGCTTGTGCAAAATTCGAATAGCACAACAGAATCATAATGGACCCTAACCCATAGGTCCTACAATACCACTTATCATAGAAGAATGATATCTCTAGCTTCAAGATGAGGACATCTAGATTCCTCTAAGGCAAAGAGGAAATAACATCTCCAATGTCCCCCCATCCCCCCAACATCACATGTAACAAGGGGATGGGAGGGGGGAAATAAATTTAAAAAGTTACAATACTTTAGTTTTTTTTTTGTAAAGTTTAAAGGAAAAGAAAATGACTCATCTCTCGAGATGACTAGCCAACTGCGGGCATTAGCCACCGCTACCCAAATGGACACACCATCACCACTAACATCATGTCCCTCTCCACTCCACTATGAAGATCAAATATATTGATATGATACCATGAAAATGTAGGAGAAGGTGCGGTGATGTTTCTAAGGGGAGTGCCTACCTCATTGTGTTAGTGCATTGTGCTCGTGCTAGTGGAATGGGGAGGTGGGTCTAACTGCAAGCAAGCCTGGGTGATGTCCCACACTTGAGGACCCCATTTGTGCCAAGGGAGGTGTAGTGCAAGTGGCTTAGGGTGACAGGTCGAGTGTTACCTCCCTAGGTATGTCTTGCCCTTGATGTTCCCTAAGCATAGAGTGGGGGAGCAAAAGGGCTAGGGGGTTAGGAGTGGAGCCAGCCGACCAAAGCCACTAGGCATGCCTAGCTTGAGAATCCCTAGGTGCAGTGATCGTGCTTTATGTGGTGGTAAGTGCTTCTGCAAGTGGGCTATGTTGTCCGGTCAGTGGAGCGTGTTTTTCGTGCTTTTCCTTTCATGCTGTTATTTTCTTCGCTTTTACTTTTCTTTACTTTTTTTCTTCTTTTTTCTTTTTTTTTGAAGTTACAGTAGTGGAATGACAGCCAAGGCCTAATTCTCTTCATTTGAATGAGAAGGCAAAGGGGGTCGGATGGATTTGCTCAGATTCATGCAGATGTGGAGAGAGGAGGTGGAGAGGAAAGGGTGATTGCACCTAGTAAACAAGCTATCATTCATGTCTTCTAGGAGGGCTAGGCAAAAGGAGGGGAGGAGACTAGCCCTCATCATGAGACGAGCCATGGCGCAGCTGTCAATGGTGTTAGGGTTGAAGAAGAGGGGAGGCAGGCTGCGCTCTTGTGGAGTCGGGTCCTGCTTAAGTAATAGCTTAAGTAATCTAAGGTAGTTACATGTAGTTACAAAAGCTGGGTCGGGACATGAAGAGAAATCTGCGAGGAAGCGCGTCATAGAGTCATCTAGGCTTTCTAGGTTAAAGAGGAGGGCATGTTCAAAGGATACTACATTGGAGTTATAGATAATGGGAAACTCGTAACGCCCATGGAGGGTGGCATCAAAATCCACACCTACCCTTCGAGGGTATGCCATGTATGTGGGGTTGTTCCTCTCGAAGGGCAGCGTGTTACAAAACGCCATCCACATAAGCATACTAATGTCAGATACTCGCCTCCTCCACAAGGGTTGGCTTTTATAGCCCTGTACTATGTGTGGAACTTCAAAAACTTTGTTTTGCCAGTAGTCAGCCTCTTCAGTTCCCCAAGAGGTGGGGGTATTCTCTCTCTCTTCTAGCCACTTTTGCCCTAGTCGGCCACCAATCGCGATCACCTCCTCCATCACCTTTAGCGGAAAGACCCTTGGCAGGCTGTTGGGCAGGAGAAAGCTAAAGGTGAATGGATCATTTTCTTTTTCTTGTCCCTCCCAAACCACTAGCTCTGCGTGGAATCGAGCTGGGATGTCATCAGGGCAAGGTGGGAGGGGTGCGGATGGCTGCACAAATGGCTTGGCCCTTAACTACTTCCTAGCTTTTTCGACTAACTTCTTGCGTCTCTCTTTAAGCGCGGCTTGTCTCTCCATAGATGGGTCCTCCTGTTGTTGATCTTGAGACTGCGGCGAGGGGGATTGTGGGATCACATCCTCTCTGAATCTGCCCATGTCGAATTCGAGTTCTGCTTCCTCCCCCTGCCGGTCTCCCTGTGGTGCTCCCTCTTCAAATCCTATGGCATCTATTTCCTAGGGGGTTAGGCCGGCTAGCAGTAGGCATTTCCTTTGCTCTTCTAGGCTCAATCTAACCTCCACAGGTTGGGGTGGCATTTGCAGTCCTGCATGCAGGGCCTTGCATGCAATGTTAAGCTTCTTTTGTGCCACCTCCAATGATTCTCCCTCCTCTGGGTAGGTGGTGTCCATGATTGTTTTGAGGAAGGCCTTTTGTTGGGCACCGAAGGCCATCTAGGCGGCTTCTGCCTTATTCTCTACGATGATCTTCTCTTTTTCCACTAGAGCAAGGCGTCGTGCCAATGTCTTCACCCTTCTTTCATTCTGCGTGGCCCACTCCTCTGCTTTCTTGTTCATCTCTTCTAGGCTCTCTCCTTGCCTTAGAGCCAGGGTCGTGAGCCTTTGTTCTTGGTCTTTCCGTTCTCTGACCAATTTCTCATGTTCTTCTTTTTGGGAGTTCAGCTGATCGACGATCTCGTTTTGCTACTGCTCCATGTTCTGTTTTCTTTCCTCGTCCCTGGCATTTAGCCAGCCATAAGCACTTCGACTTTGGCGGTTTTTGCAATGAGCTCCTCATACTGCATGATCAAGAGCTTGTGTTCTCTCTGCATTTTCACAAGTTCCTGTGTTTCATTGTCTAGTAGCTACCTCCAGTGCTCTTCCCTATTGTCCTTAACCTTCACTTCTTGCTTGAGATCCGAGATCTCCCTTTGCTGCATGGCTATCATTCTAGTTTTGTCGAGTTGGAAGGTAGCTACTAACTCCTTTTTAGCTGCCAACTGAGCCACAGCTATCTTTCATTCCTCCTTAGCTTTCTCCAATTAGGAGAGAAGCTCGGAGATGTACTCATCGTAATTAGCTGATGGCGTCATCGTTGTGTGGGTTGGTGATGTCGAGGCTTCCACCTTCTGCCGTTTAGGGTCTTGCCTTGATTCTGCATCAGTGCCTGGCCTCTTTTGCCCTGTGGCCATAGTTTCGAGGCTTTGTCCCTGGCCCATTTCTTTGTTGATGAAGTATTGCATCCATGCCACGAAATTTGAAACATCGGCACTGGTCAGGATGCTGGGGGTGATGGTGGTTGGTTCGGTGGGAGGCACCATGAGGGGAGGAATCGGGTGAATTGGGGCTTTGCCCTTGCCCTCAATGACAGCGGGGTGGCATGATTTCCGGTGCCTGTGTGCTAGAACTAGGCCCTTCTTCTCTTTGCGGGCTCAGATTTCCCAATTCATCTGCCTTGCTTTGTTGTTCGACAGACTGGCGTGTAGCCTCATCCAGGTCTTCTTTCTCCTTTCTTCTTAGTTCTTCATCTTCCTTCGGGCTTTTCTTTGCCTTTCCACTCCTGTTTTTTGGCGTTCTTCCTCCTTTTTGTCTTTTTCTCCCTTTTCTTTCTTTTTTCTCTCCTCAGCCTCCTGTTTTGACGCCTTCTTTGCCTTCTGTAATTCCTCCTTTTCCTTTTCTTCTTCATGTTTCTTCTTCTTCTCCCTCTCCTTGGCCTCCTTAAGGGATTCTTTTTTTGCCCTTTCCAAGTCCTCTTTCTCCTTCTTGCGGCCTTCGTCATCCTTTTTCTTCCTTTGGGCTGTTTTCTTCTTGGGTTTCTTGGTCGTCTTCTTGCTTTTATGTTCTTCCCCTTCTTCCTCGGTCTCGGTTCTCTCGGTGGACCCTTCTTTGTCCTAGTAAGGAGAAAACCTATCCAATGTTTCTCCTTCTCCTTCTTCTGCATTCTGTGTCTCCTTTACTGCCTCCTGGATGAGTGCAGTCAAAATTCTTTCGTGGCCGATAAATGAGGCCTTGGATGAGGCCTTCTTCCTTTTTGTGGCCTTAGAAGCTGGAGAGCCTCCACCTACTGGCGTGCTTCCCAAAGCCAGTACTTTAGCCACCTGGTCGATGGTTTTGCGCACATAGCCGTTTTAATTGACTTCATGCAGGGTATGAGCCGCCACATTCTCCAGTACCGGCACACTGATTCGGTGCATCAATGCGTTGTAGCACTGGCTGGAAAAGAGCGCATGTACCAATTTTTCTTGCAATCTGGTTTCTGCATTAGGGATATCTTGAATGTTGATGCCATCGTTTGTCAGCACATCCTTCTTTCTCATCCCCAGCATGGCGTACACATCTCTCTTCTGCTCCTTTTCTATTTTCAGTTCTAGTCCCAGCACCTTTTCCACCAAGGCGGGGGTTAAGCGAACCAACACTTGCTTGGAATTTTGTCCCCTTCCTATTGTGACAATGCCGCATTCGTTGCGGGGTCGTAAGACCTAAGAAATTCCATGCACCTCATGTGGTTAGGTTCTTGTGCGAATCTTTCCAGGTACTTGGTGAAGTTGTAGTTTTCAACGACTCTCCTAGCCACCTCTTCCTTGGCCACTAATCCTTCTATGTTATGAATAGTTTGGAATTTTAGTTGGTTGTAGGCACGGCTCTCTAGGGTGATGCTGTACTGCACTCTCTCCTCTTCCATGAATGGAAGCCAGTGGGCACAGTCTTGTTGCAACATTTTTCGTTCCTGTCATAAACCGTGATTTTCATTAGTGTTTTTCACATAGTAATTTGCTGATTACTGAAAAAGAAAAACTCTATGCTTTTTGAATGAATTCATTAAGAACCAATGTAGATTTTCCTTTTCAAACTTTGATTTTTTTCCCTTTACTTCAAAGTTTCCATGCCCTTTTACCTACCCCATCCTTTTTTCATAATATATATTTATATGTTTCACTAATTTTGATTTGATTGGCCTGATTTGATTCACCTTACCCCCTCCCCTTCCAGCTTGAGAATAATCCTTCCTAGGATTTAGGGTCAGAAGGCCAAGGGCATTCGGCATGGTGGTGTAGGAGTTACTTGTGAAGGAGCCAATCATAGAACTAGGGGTTGTATTCTAAGTGAGCTTTGTGGTCCAGATCAAAGGGTCGAATCCCCACTTGTGTGATGTATGTGAGAACATCTGTTAGGAAGTCACCAGAGTTGACACGGCTAGCAATGTGTAACTCTTCCTCAGTCAACAAGCGGTTGAGGTAGGGGTGTCCTTTGATGTGTTCTTCCATGGGTCGGCCCTGAAGAGTGGTTAACACTATATACGAGGTTGGTGCGACATATGTGGGGTCGTATTCCGCTGTTTTGATAGCACGATACTGCTCAACGTTGGTCATTATGCAGCACCCTTCAACTTCCCATTGCAACCTAAGAGTATATCAATGCCTCAAGAATGGGGAGTCAGTATCAGTGAGCTTTGATAACGCCGTGATTTCTTGATCAGTGATAGCAGAAGTGGTTCGTTGATCGTATGATGTGATGAGGCGCTGTTTGATGGCTTGCTCCTTGGAGATCTCACTGTTGAGCAATTTAGCAGTGGAGCAAGAAGCTTTTGCGAATGCGAATTCAAAGGTCTCCCAAGAGCATGGCATCGTTTTAACTTCAGTTGCAAAGGGTTCCTCCAATAGTCCTAAGTCCAAGCGGTCGTAGCTTAGTGCTAGCAACATGAAGGTGGTGTTTAGTCGTTTAATGCATTCCACCACGTCATCCCCAGTATCCTCACCGAGGTCGGCAGAGCCAATGCTAAAAAGGATTTGCATTCCTACGAGGGCGTAAAGCCGACGGGTGGTTGAGGTTTGCTAGAACTAGAGCCTGTGACAATGAAGAGTTGCGGTTGGGAGTGTTCTTGAGTCTGCGGTCGGGCTGCTTGGATTATGGGTGGATTAGGAGTAGCCACGACTAACGGACTGCTGCATTTAGGTTGGATTTGGGGAGTCAGGTTAACTTGGTCGGGTGATGACTCTTGTGATGGAGTCTATTGTTTGGGCCGATAGGCTTGTGTGACTCTATTGGGTTTAGGCGTGGATGAGTCCGATGGCTGTGGTTTTGGAGAGCACTGGGGCGAATGGTTTGGAGGATTTATGGGACTTGGGTTGATCAAGCTTGAGGACGGCGTATGAGTAGTGCCTTTGGCTGTGTAGGCCTTAGGGATCCACAGCCAGATGTTTCCCACGCAGTAGCCTTGCGCATGCAAGAGGGTTTTAGGGACCCATCTTTGCTTGATCATGTAGCGCTTTCTGTGATTGTGTCTTGGCATCCTAGGTTTAGATTTTTTAGTTTTATGAGGATAGGAGCATTGATTCCTAGGCGACGGTTGCGTGGAGAGAGAATTGATGTACGGACTGGAAACAGGCGCAGAGATTACAGCGAGTTCGAATTTCCGCAATGCTGCCTTCTGATGTGTGCAATGTTGAACTGTGATGTAATAGGAGGTTGCGCCCTGACCTAGGCAAGATATCTCCAAAAGAAAGCATGTTGAAATATTGACTGTGGAGGGAGATCAAGAAGCTCCAAGGAGGCAGGGTGCAGGTTTGGCTATGGCAGACAACAGTTCAAGATGAAGGTCAAGTTGAAAATGGAGTCATGAGCTGGCATTGAGCTAGACTGAGGTGGAGATGAGTTAAGAGAGTAGTGAAATGAGCTAGGCCATGCCCGACTGTGCTCTGATACCATGTTAGAGCGAGCGGGATATAGGACATGGTAGTGAGTTATGGTGGATGGAAGGAGAAGAGTAAACTCATGATGGAGGAGACAAAGACACTGTTTGTTACACAAGTGAATTAGGTTCCAAGATTAAGACTTGGACTCATAAACACAATCTTGTGTATGTGGACAATGACACAGACACTTTATTGATTAGAAAAGAGTACTATCATTGCATTAAGAAAAAGGAAGCAAGTACAATGCTTTATAGGAAAGTAGAAAACTATAGTAGGCACCACTATGCATATGGGATAGGTAAGCTTGCATGTCCTTGGCCCTGAAGCTCCATACAAAGAGGCTGTTAATGAGTGTGATTGCTGAATCTCAACACAAGATTCATGGCTCCTATGTGTTCCAACCAGGCTCGATCACATTCCATACGCACGACTCCTCGCTCTATCCTGAAGATACTCTTTTTCTGCGGCTTGGAGTCTGCTCGTATTTGCTCTATTTTTTGTCCTTCAGTGTCGTATTCCACGGTATCTACCTCACCCTCACTTTCGTCATTGAAGGATTGGCAGTCTTCATATTCGTTGTTAGAGTCCTCTTCATCAGACTACTCGTCATCTCCTAGGGCTTGATATATCTCTTGTCGTTGGTCAGGAACTGTGGCCCAGTTATACATGAGGTTTAAGTCATGCACTCTGGTCCATTGCCACTTGGATTCATCTAAGAGATCTTGGAATGGTTTGAATTTGTAGTTGGATTTCCAGCTAGCTTGTCCGTTAAGTGTTCCAGTATCTCTTGGAGTTCCCTTTTGTTGGTTGGGTCTTGAAAGTTGACAGGCTTAGGTTTCCCACGAAGGGTTCCTGCCATCATGCAGACCGGTACAGAGGGTGTGTCGTTAGACTTGGGGATTATTTTGATGGCTTGCTCATACGCCTCGTGATCTGAGAACGAGAAGTCAATAGTAGCAAGGACGTGCATCCAATCCTGCTCATCCTCTGGGCATGGGATATACTTGGTCAAGGGCCCATAGGACTTCTTGATCTGGATGTTACCCTTGAGCATAGCAGAGATGGCATCTAAGTTGACTGGTGAGGTCTTCCAAGTGTCCCTCTCTATTCTCACGGCATCTGTTCTATTGCCAAGGAAGATCAAGCCGTTACCCCAATCTTCGATGACTCTAGGATTGCGCATTCAGGGTCGGCCCAATAGGATATCATAGTCCACTCCCTTCATGACTATAAAGTCCATAGAGAATTGGACACCTACAATCTTCACTGGCCAATTCTTAAGCACCCTGAATGGCTTGACTCTCATACCATTTGCTAATGTGATATTAAACCTAGCAGTTTCGATAGGCGGGTTTCGCCAAGTCTGAAGCACCGTGTGGCTAAGCACACTAACCCCAGCTACTATGTCCACGATTCCCTTTCTCATTGTATCGCCTAGGGCTAGAACCGATAAGACCGCATGCATCTTGGAACCTTCCCAGAAAGCATTGACTTGTAAGGATTTAGGCATAGAGTGTAGCGTCAAACTCAGTATTTACGTCTCTGCATCATGGTCATGAGGGTCTACCATGACCTGCTCTCGTGACCCTTCAACCCACTGCTTAAGATCTTGCCATAGGGTGGGATGCTGCCTAAGCAAATCTCCCAGGCTAAGTGTTACAGGGGTAGTCACCAACGTGGTCAGGAGATCATTGGGTACTTGTCTTTCTCCTAACCTAGATTGTCCTGGACAATGGCCGTGACTGATCTGTGGCCCTGTAGCATCAAGGCTTGGCCTTACCGGCACTGCTTATGGTGCAGTTGCTTCTCCCGACCTTGGTTGAGGAGGTGAGGTTGGCATGCTTATACTCGAGAGATCATCGATCTCGTCCTCTATGATGGGCTTAGCATCTTTTAGATGCTCTTGAGCCTCCTTCACCCATTCCTTCACTTTTTCTATGGCCTCTAACTGTCGCTTTGGATGCGGGTATTCCCCTACCTTAGCACTTCCCTTTTCGGTCGTCTTAGGGGCTGAAGTCTCTACCTTTGCATCAGAGACCTTCTTTCCAGAAGGCAGAGTTTTAGCGCTCTCCATTTTTAGTGCGATTTTAGCTTCGGATCTCTTCTTCTTGTGCCTGCGGGTTTTCTTTTCCATCAAAGCTGCGTCAAGGTTGCTAGGTCCGGGCAGTGATATGCCAGCCTGCTTTGTCTAGGCACGGGTCATGACCCGTAATGGGATAGGTGTTGCCTCCCCATCAAGGTTCTCAACACCAAACATCCCCAATGGGATAGATGGTACGTTGGCTAAGCTAGAAGACAGCTTTCGCTTTGGGCAATCGACGAAGAGATGAGTGATTTCGCACTCAACACACCTTTGGTCAGCCTTGTCTCTGTTTTGCTGCTCCCTTTTAGGGCAGCGTGATGAGACATGATCTGGGTGACCACAAGTCCAACAGGTGATTGGATCCTGCATCTGCCCTCCTAGGCCTCTACCTCATCCTCTTCCTAACTCCATCACCGGCACAGGGTGATAATCCATGAGGACAACATTGCCCTCATCGTCATGCGAGACGTAAGGGCATATGTAAGTATCTTCCTCATTTGGTTCTTCCACATAGCGGATGGGTCACATAAGGACTAGGTGGTCTGGGTATGCCAATAGGGTTTATGTCCATCCTAGGAACAACTGGCTAAATGTCGTTAGGTGCGGGAAGGGCCAATGGGGCTCCCCTTTTGAAGAATGGCTGCGGCCTGTTCTCTAGGTAAGGCTGGCTGTAGGGTTGCGAGTATGAAAGTCTTCTTGGTAATCTACAATGCGTGACGTCATGACCGAACCTACCGCAATTAGCACAAGGTCTTGACCTAGGGTCTTGACACTCGGCTAGCAAGTGGTTTCCGCCACAGTACACACGTTGGACGTGTGGGCACGTTGGTCGTCTCAACATGTCTTACAACTTGGCTAACTCCATCTTCACATCAGCCAAGTCTTGGTTCGTCTCGGTGGCCTTCCCCTTATCTTCGGATGATGGGATTGATCGCTCACTAGAGATTGACGCTCTCTCTGAGCCTCGCGAGTTGGTCTCTTCTAGGTTCGAACTCCTAGAGCTCCGCTCTTTCAGCCGATCATCGACTTTGATATCTTCCTCAAACACTCTAGCCAGCATGTCTCGCTGCAAGCTCGAATTGCCTGCCAAAGCCTTATATAACTCCTTGTCTCAAATTCTGCTGATGAATACAGTCAAAACTGCTCTTTCAGTCGGTCGCTCGCCCATAGGGATTCTCTTGAAGAGACTCCTCACGTGGGTCACGTAGTCGCGAATGTCCTCCTTCTCTTTCTACTTGACGTTCATTAAGCGTACTAGCAGATTATCGGAGTATCCAGGCTCGGCAAATCTCTTAATGAAGAGATCCTTGAGGCCACTGAAGTTGGCTCGTTATGCGGCATCTAGGCTTGTATACCAAGTCCTTCCCTTGTCACCTAAGCAGAGCCCAAGCGCTTGAGAGCATTGAGTCAGGTCGTTGAGGTAGTTGGCTTCGTAGACTTGCTCGAACTACTCTACAAAGCTATATGGATCATCGTGGGGTTGGTATTTGTCGAGTTGCTTGGCAACAATAGGGATTTTAGACTGGCTCTTTGAACCTTGGTTCGCTCCTAATCCTGCAAGCAGCAATGTCGCTAGTGCTGCAGTGTGCATTGTAGCTACTAACCAGCTGAATAGCCTCCGGGAAGACATTCAAGTTGAGTTTCTCATTAGACCTATGGTCTCATCCTTCTTCTTCCATAGTCGTTTGTCGTGCTCCACCAAGCTGTCGATCAGGTTGAGTAGATTTGTCAAATCCACGTCGTTGATGCCACCCGCTTGGTCCTACTTCACACATTGATGGTTTGTCTACGTCTTGGGTCCTCTCCTACTAGTGGGTTCCTTGAGTGGTTTATCTAGGTGAGTTCCTTCAGTTATTGAATGCAATCCTCAATTTATGGTCTTAGTGTGTGTGTCGCTTCTCGTGTACTTATGCTTAATCAGGCTTTCAATTTCCTTAAGTGCATTCAAGTGTGGAAATTCAAGGTGAGTGTAGCAAACAATATTGAAGTGTCTTACACACTCTTGCTTTGTTTTAGGCCTGATAGGCTTGTTGGTCAATTTTCTGGCCGCCTTGACAGGGTTCAGGGTTTTTCTAATATGTTGCCTCATTTGTTTTTGGCCAATCAAGTTTTAACTACTTAGCGCTTTGCATCTAGGTCTCTGGGTCTTGCTGCTGCCTACTTTAAGTTGCTAAGCAACTACTCCCTACGATTTCATCTATTCCGTGTGCCAGAATCAAGTTTTGAGTGTCAGAAGGACTTTCGACAGTTTGTGCTGTTGAGTCGGGTCAGGTCAAATTTCTGAGAATTTGATAAAAATTTACACTCGGCCCAGCTGGTCCGAATTGTAGGGTCCAAGTGGTGGGTCACTCGAACGGGCTGAGGTACATGGGTCAAGGGCCGAATTCGTGACTCGGACAGGGTAGACTCAGATGGGCCAAGGCATAGATTTGGACAAAGTCGCTCGGACAGGTTTGCTCGGATGGGCCGAATGGTCGATTCGGATGAGGTCACTCGAATGGGCCAAGGCACGTGGGCTGAGGGCCGAATATGACACGTGACTGAGGGTTAATCCTATGGCTCGGACGAGGGCCGAGGGCCGGACCGAGGGCCAAATTAGTCATTGGTCTGAATGGTCGACTCGAACGAGCCGAGTAGGTCTGGGCCGAGTGGGCCGAATGAAAGAGGGCCAAGGGCTAATTCTGGGACTCAACCCAAAAGCAACCGCTTGAATGGGCCGAACACGGCATGGCGTCGACAGTGAGAGTTCGATTTCACTCGATTCTTGTGATTTAATCAATCATAGTAAGCATAAAACTCCAGATCCTATCTAGGGGGATAGGGGAAGGGATTCATATACCTGAATAGAGTGGTAGGCTCGTCGATGGTGCGACGGATCAAATTGTGCGATAGCTCTCTCTCTCTCTCTCTCCCTCTCTCTCCCTCTCTCTCTCACTGAAATGGTCACAAAAGAGCTCTCCCTTGGCCTCTTGACTCTTATACCCCTTTCTAGGTATGGTGTTGATGCCCCCAATCACTCACTTGCCGATCTTAGGCATCACAAGCGAGCTTTTTACCATTTTTTGCATAATTTTTGCCTTGTTTTGCCCTGTTTTGCAACAGTAAATGCTACCCTTCTTCAGTGCGATTTCCTAATCCTAACCTATGCTAAATGCAACAAAAATCGAAAGAAAAAAATTGAAATAATTTCTCCATGTTTCCTAATCATCAAACAAACAAAATATCCCAAAATACTTACTTGTTTTGAAGATCAAAAACACCCAAACTTCCTACCTATCTCAAGCTCCGTTTCAGGGATGAATCCCTTACTTCGATGCTCGATATGAGGTGCGCAAGTGCTCAATCTTGAATCTGTTGGTCGTGGAAATGGAACCAAAATGTCGTGTGAGTTCACGTTCAACTGTCAAGACCCACGGACCACTTATTGCTTCAAGCATTTCAAGCGAGCTCTAATGGCTATCTCTCACCTAGCCGACGCGCCGTCAATCCTATGAGTGTAGTGAGCTTACCTTGATGCCAATACAAGTTGCCTCCTCTCTCACACACCTCTGTAGCTCCACGTTCCTAGATGCGAGCTCAAGCATCCTCAAGCCTCCTCAATCTCCAAGCTCCATCCTCCATAGCCACGCACGCGAGAAAAGAGAAGAGAAGAGAAAAAGAGAAGAGGAGATGGTGAAGAGCTTCACCCTCTTGATCCCTCACTCCCACACACTCACTCCCTCACACTCTCACACTCCCTCTCTCAAGAGCACACACAAGCAAGAAGATGAGGAGAAGAGAAGAAAAAGAGAGCTCTTGTTAGCCACACACCAAAGAATGAGTTCTCATTCACTTTTTGAACTTTATATATACAAACCCTAAAATCCCATGGGCACCCATCCCTTTTTTACATGACTGGCCATTGTGGCAAGGTCCTTTTTCAATTTCCCTCTTCTAGCCTTATGCCTCTAGCCTACACTGTCTAATATTTTACAATTGGCACAGGAGGGAGCCTGGCGCTCTTTTACAAGAGTTTTCCAAGTTCTTTGAGGAGCCTTTCATTTAAAATTGCGCTTTTTGCCCCGGCTTAGCTTTGGAGGTCGCCTGCGTGTCTTTGCTCTTTTTCCATGTTTTTTTCTACTTTTTCCTTCCTTTTTCTGCCATCTCGACTTAGAGTTAACATAAGAGTCATGCTTTTCAAGAAACAAAACAAAACAACTTTACTCAATTATTTGAATTCAGTATACTTCGCATGAGATATTATATATATATAAATAAATATTCCAATGTGGTAGAGTATACAAAATTTTTTGGCCTTCCAAGATGTTATGGTGATGTAACACTCATTACAAACCTTGCATCATTAATCTAGTAAACTATTGGGGAGTCCCCTTGCCGTGTTGAAGCTGAATGATAAAGTTCATGTCTTAATCTGTGATTGTGACACACTTTGCATGGATGGCCGCAAGTTGTGTATCATGAAACAAGTCGATGAGAAACCCCTCTACAGCTATTTGTAGGGCCTCCATAGCTACAGCAGTCTACCTTCCTACAGGTGGACCATCCCGCACTCGTGCCCAAAATCTTCCCAACCCTTTCAGCTCCAAGTCTTGCATGACTTCTCAAACAACCTTATAAAAAGAACTTTTCAGGATGAGAAGCTCGTATCCGCGTTGGATTCTTCTTATCTCTCAAAGGTTGACAATGTCCAGTTTCCATGTCCTCTTCTTATGTGGTGATCCTTGTGCTCTACGGGGAGCACCTGTTGCTGCACTAGAGGAGGCTCCACCTTGTGCTCCAGGTGGCGGGCCTTGGCGTGATGTCTTCTCGGGGCCAAAATAGTGGCATGCTTGCTTGGTGTGTGCCATGCAAGCTCAAGGAGGGCAAGGAAGAGAAGAGACAGAGATTCGGGATGTGAAAATGGAGAAAGCAAAGAAATCAAGATGTGAAAATGAGAAGAAGAAGAATGAACTTTTAACCCATTTAAACCCCAAAACTGGGTTAATGTAGCTTCATACACACTGTCCATCGTGTGATCATAAATCCATAACCTTTTATCGGAATGCAATGAAACTTCACACGCGCACTCGTTAGGTGGCCAAGATCCCAATTTATTATTTTTTTGAAAAAAAGTGCCGGCATGCCCCTGGTCCAAAGTCTGGCGTTTGGAGTGTTTGGAGTCACTTTCCTAGCAGGAAAGTGGCTCCAGATGCTAGACTTCGGACCAGGGATCAGCATGCACTTTTTTTTCAAAAAAAAAATAATTTGGGCTCTTAGCCACCTAACAAGTTCCCATGTGAAGTTTTTTCACATTTCAATGTAGTTTAGTATTTTAAAAATTATCCCACACTAAATTTATGGATGGATTGATAATTGAGAAATCAACATCGTGACTACTGGCCCTTAGAAACTTCACACCACATAGATTATACAGAGGTATCAGGAGTAAAGTCTGCAACAAGAAATGGCAAATTTTTATATGTTATTCCTATTGAAATTGATAGTGCTAACAAAAACTGTAAGTAAGAATTGAAAATACAACAAAGATGTATAGTCAAAGTTGAGAGCGAACGACAAGTGTAAAATTTTAATTCATATTTTAAGGATGCATACAATAGTTTTGCACTGGGACATAGTCATATGTCCAATGCATGAGGATAACACTATGCCAAAAAAGATAACATTACAAACTGTGTTTATTCCATTGGAACGAATGCATCCTTCACTGCTTGAAGATTGCTTACAAGTTGGAAGTCCTTGGGAGTTACAGTGATGCGCTTCGCATGTATTGCACAACATTGAGCATCAGTCATTAAGTCAACTAAAAAGGCCTCTGTAGCACACTTTAGAGCATGAAGACATTATTTTGTGAAGCAATCAAGTCTTTTCTAACCTTGTGCCAAAAACCACATCCTGCTTTCTGTGCGGTAGAGGTCTTGCACAATCTCGCGAACAAGTCTCGAGAAGCTCACCTTCGGAATGATGAGATCAAAAGAGCGTTGATACCTTCTAATTTCTCTCAAGACCATTGTACCTGGCTTCCACTTGCGTTTCTTGTGGGAATGCTGAGGAGGACCCTTGTGAGGGTGCTTGAGGAAGATGGATTAGGTTGAGAAGGGGGTGCATCTGAGCTAGTAGATGCTCCAAGGGGCTGAACACGATATGGGGCTCTGAGCAGAAGCTTATTTGCAACTAACTTAGACCTAGCTATCTTTCTTGCACAAGAGATGTGAGAACTCAATGAATAAGATAGAAAGTGAAATCCTCTTTTATATAACCCTAAACTATGAGAGGGGTTTTGGGCCTCCAAACCCATCTTAGATTTCTCTTTATAGACTTATACATTCTTGATTTGCCACATTGGTCTAATGGACTCAATGTGGGTGTATTGTTATAACTAGATGGCCTCACATCCTTATGACTTCCATCAAGCACAGGTGGACCTTTAATATTCTCCATCTTCTTCATATGAGTTGTCTTTACTTGCCATTGGATCTCGAGGTCCGCATACTAGTATATGGGCAAAAACTTGGAATAGCGATCCCTGAGGATTGCTGGAATTGCCTTCAAGGGAATTATGGAATTGCCTTTGGGCGGATTATGGAATAGCCTTCGGGCTGGATTATATGATGTATTCCAAAGACTGATAAATAAGATCAAACGTTGAAAAGGAACTTGCTTTACATTGTTTTTCTATGTCAGTGCTTAAGTTACATGAAGAAACTAGTGATTAATTGGCTAATTAAGGAAGCTGCTTTTGCATGTCAAACTAAATGTGGTAGGTAATTAGATAACTAAAGCAACCCTGAGGAAAGTGCGGTGGATGTGACCATGGGTCCGTCCTATGGAAGGGTGGCCCCAATTGGCCGGGAACTTTTCTCAACGGAATTGACAGCAAGGTAACAATGACCTAGAATCTAGAAAGCTAGAGTCCCAATTTATACTGTTTTAGGGGAACGGAATGGGACTATGCCTTATGGGCAGAGAGGTTGAGCTTTGCATCCCTCTCATTTCCCATTCTCCTTGAACCAAGTGCAATATAGATCCACTTCGACCCTGATGTTTCTGCGTAAAGTGGTTCGAAGCTAGATACCTCTGAGGAACTTGACCATTAGGGAAACCCTGATTCAGGTCGATCCTAAGTGGGAACGTCGGAATGCTTTCACTTTGTGGGGCAGACTCAGGAAGACCTAGATCGCAAACCCCGTGACATTTCATGGGAGTGCCGAGCGATGCTTTTTGGACTCTCTTCCCGATGGGCTGCTAAGACGCGTCTTGCAAGTGGACAGGTGGACACGTTACAATTGGTATCAGAGCGAACCAACGAGGATCTAATATTTACAAGGAAACTTAATGAGGTGAAGTAGATCAAATGGTGATATTAAGAACATTTCCTTACTTGCTTATCGATGCTGGCCTGCAGAGTCGCGAAGCATGAAACAAATTCTTGGTGTTCCAAGTTATGTTTATGACTGCGATGCATGCTTCGGATTATCGACAGAGGCTAGGTATGATGAATATCCTAGACCACATCTACAATCCTTTGCCCCTGTACATGGAACAGAGATGGATGGTTGACTCAAGAATTTTTTACATAGCTGCCACCGACTTGCGTACCTTCGGACCAACTTGAAGAGAATCAAGTGGATGGAGGACCTAAAGATTGTGAAGTTGTTCATCTTTGTTGAGGCTCACGCAAACGCAACCCTATATGTCGGCGGTCGAAAGGTCAAGCAGAACAAGTATGTGTACGAGGAAGTGACTCGAGTAATCCCTGCCGACAGAATCAAGGTGTTGGGACGTTATGAGAAGAACGAGTATCAAAGGAAAGGATACCCTAATCTTCCTATAACCTATCGATTCCTGAAAATCCATGACCCCAATCCATACTATTACTCAGTTCCCGTAGCTGAATGTAACACAATCTTATTCTCCCCAAATTGATGTGCCAATCAGCTTGTTCTACCTTCCCAAAAATAATTGTACTCAAAAGGGCTATGCCCATATGAATGAAATGGACTTTTTATCAATGATTGCCTTGGCTGTAAGTGTTGGTAACGGAGTTAAGTGATTAGGTCACTTGACTAAAAGCTGAACTAGGCATGTTAATGTAATGCGAGAAATGCTTAGCAAGTTTTTAACGTAAGGAATTTTAATGCCCAGGCACAACCTCAAGTATAGATTAGTAGTCTGACCCCTACACCAAGTACGGCTGTAATTCAAGAGAAGAAGTTTCTTCTCAAACAAATCAAGCCACCAAAATTCGATGGTAAGGGAAGGACCATCCAAAAACTGATGCCGAGATCTGGATCGAATCCATGGAGGATTACTTCGAAGCAGCAGGTACTACACCCGCTAACCAAGCTATGCTTGCCAAATTGAATCTTACCGGTGAAGCAAGACTTTGGTGGAAGCATTGGTGTAGAGACCAAGGGATCTCGAAAGGGCCAGTTACTTAGGAGAAGCTTAAAAGGGCTATGTGATGGAGATATTTGCCATCTACCTATCGCATGCAGAAGATGAACGAGTTCTATGAACTCAAGCAGCTTGGTCTATCTCTTGATGCTTACTATTCAAAGTTCGTCTCTCTTTTAAAGTATGCGCCACAAATGGATATGACACAACATGTGTCAATGTTTTGTGCTGGATTAAACCCACCTATAAACACCCACCTAGAATCAATGCACCCAACAGACCTTCAAGATGCACTCATTTGAGCTGCACCGATAATACAGGAGGTGCAGACCAGGCCAAGAAATAACAAGACTTGGTCTTACAAGGATCAGAATAAGGGAGTGTATAGGTCTCAGACTAAGAGAGCGCAAGGCCAAAATCAGGCACAAAGGAAGAAATCTAGGACCAACACTATCAACAACTTCATTCCCTATACAAGGAAATGGCCGCAATCTCTGTTGCTTCCACTGCAACAAGCCTGGTCACTTTAAAAGGCAGTGTCCCAAGCTTAACGGAGGACAACATCAAGGATCACTACAAGGAACTATCCGTGGCTATGGAGCCACTGTCATGGCCAGAGGGAGAACCTCTAGTGTTGCCAACAAGGAGTTGTGTGACGAAGAAGACCCATCCATTGAGCCAGACATTGAGAGAGCAACGATTCATGCCGCTCTTCACAAGAAAGGCCCGAATCGGCAATTCTCGATGATTCAAAATCCATCATATTATCAAGGTAAAAGCTTCAAAACCTTGATTGATTGTGGCAGTACACATTCCTTCATTTCACCAGACTGTGCAAGAAGATTCAACTGGCCAAAGCATATCGGATAATAAAAGGAGCTAGAAAGGGGCTACCTGTCTATTTGATTAAGCTTAATAAGCTAGATCAGAATCAAGAGCCTAGGAAAGAACCTTCATGGTTAAAGGAATACGCAGACGTATTTCCTGAAGAGCTGACAGAACTTCCTCCTCAAAGGGAAGTCGATCATGAAATCAAGCTAGCACCAAGAGCTGCACCAATCGCAAAGAGACCGTATAGGATGTCCATCCCGGAAGCGATTGAGCTAAAGGAGAAACTCAAGCAATTGTTAGACCAAGGCTACATCCATCCTAGCAGTTCACCATGGGCAACTCCAATGATGTTCCAGAAGAAGAAATATGAAACACTTCGATTATGCATTGACTATAGAGGGTTGAATCAATCAACCATTAAGGACAAATACCCATTCCAAGAATAGATGAACTTCTTGACCGTCTTCAAGGTATGAAGATCTTCTCCAAGATTGATCTTAGGTCTGGATATTATCGGATAAGGATCAAGGAAGAGGATATCCCAAAGACGGCATTCAGCACAAGGTATGGACACTTTGAATTCCTGGTCATGTTATTCGGACTGACAAATGCTCCTACTACCTTCAACAGGCTAATGCAGGATATCTTTAGGCCCTATCTTGATGACTTCGTACTCGTCTTCTTTGACGATACCCTAGTCTACTCCAAACAAGAAGAAGATCATGAACCCAGCTTCGCATTATTCTCGAGACAATGAGGGCACACAAGCTTTATGCCAAAAATAAGAAGTGTGCATTTTTCAAGCAACAGATTGAATATCTGGGATTCATTGTATCAGCGAAAGGAATTTTAGTAGATGTGGCCAAGGTCAGAGATGTTCTGGAGTAGCCAACACCAACAACTGCCAAAGAAATACATAGTTTTCTTGGATTGACAGGATGGTACAGGGTCTTTATAAAAAACTATGCTTTGATTACAGCGCTGCTGACCGATCTTCTGAAGAAGCAAGCATAAATTGTATGGTCACCTGCTAAATAGTCCAGCTTTGACAAACTAAAGCAAATCTTGGTATCAGCACCCATCTTGAAACTTTCGGATCTTAGTAAGGAGTTTAAAGTAATAACTGATACTAGCACACTTGCCTTAGGATGTGTGCTTATGCAAGAAGGTCATCTTGTAGTAGCATACTCTTCAAGGAAACTGAAGAGTCATGGGAGGAACTATGCTACTCACGATCTGGAGCTGTTAGTTGTCATCCATGCTCTCAAGCTTTGGAGACACTATTTGCTAGGTAACAAGTTCACCTTAGTGACAGACCACAAGAGTCTTAAGTGGATTTTTACCCAGAATGAGCTTAATATGAGGCAATGTCGATAGATTGAAGTGCTGGAAGAATATGATTTTGAAATCAAATACCGGCTTGGAAGGGAGAATGTAGTTGCCGATGCACTTAGTCGCAAGGCATTTCTAAACTCTTCAATTTTACAAGATCCATCAACAACCAGATCTCTAGCCACAAATTTATCCATGCCAAACAACCCAATTCTTGAGCTAGCTAGAGAAGAGGCATGCCATGACCCAACCTATCAAAAATTGCTGAGGGAGATCTCCATCAAGGATCAAGACCCGAAGCTACAAACAAAGTATCAAGAATTCTCAATCAATAGTGGATTTGTCTACTATAGAATGAGATTATGTATACCGGCAAGCCATTCACTCAAGCAGAAGATACTTTGGGAAGCCCAGGACTCCCCTTTCTCAGGACATCTTGGCTATGCCAAGACCCTCAATGCAGTCAGAAAGAGATATTATTGGGAGAGTATTAAAGGTGACGTTCTCAAATATGTCATGGAATGTTTGTCTTGTCAATGCATTAGGGCCGAACATGTCAAAATGCCAGGGAAATTGCAACCACTTGACATTCCCCAAATGAAATGGGAATTCATTAGTATGGACTTTGTTGTTGGCCTGCCCCAAGTTCAGGGAGGATACAACTCCATTATGGTTGTGGTAGATATGCTTACCAAGGTTGCACATCTTATCCTTGTTAAGACAAACTATAAAGCCTCAGACATTGTAAAGTTATTCATCAAGGAGATATTCAAACTGCATGGGTTACCCAGAAGAATCATTAGTGATCGTGACTCTCTCTTCACATCACACTTCTAGAGGGCTATCTTCGAGGCCATTGGGACTCAACTCTATTTCAGTATAGCTTACCATCCCCAAACCGATTATCAAATAGAGCGAGTCAACAAGGTTATTGAGGATATGCTAAGGGCACATTGTTGTCATGAACCCAAAAAGTGGATTCAGTATTTTCCACTGGTTGAGTTTGCCTACAATGCTTCCTACCAACAAAACATTTAGATGACCCCTTTCCAAGCATTGTATGGGCACGACTGTTGTATTCCTTTAAAATTTTTGGATCCAACCTTGAGGGTTGAAGCTTCAAAGCAGATGTTGGAAGATATGGATGACCAAATCAAGTCAATAAGATAGGATATCCAAGCCGTGAAGGATAGATAGAAGGCTTATGCGAACCTGAAACATCAAGATAGATCCTTCGTTGAAGGTGATATGGTCTTCGTTCGCATACGCCCAAAGAAGAGCTCCCTATCCTTGGGTGAATGTAAAAAGCTAAGTCCAAGGTATTGTGGACCCTACAAGATTCTCAAGTGCCTAGCGCCTAATTCTTACAAGCTACAACTCCCTGAAAACCTAAAAGATCATAATGTATTCCATATCAGCCTACTGAAGAAGTATGTGCCTAACCCTCGTCACGTACTTGATGATCAACAAATTTTAATGCCTAGCCAAGGAGTCCTTGAGCTACGGCTTGAGAGAATCTTAGATGTTAGGGAGAGGCATTTGAGATCCAGAACCTTGAGAGAATACCTCGTCCAGTGGAAATATTATCCCAAACAGGATGCCACTTGGATGGATGGAAGTACTCTCAACTAACAATACCCCTAGTTCTTCTCGAGAAGATGAGGACATCTTGATTCCTCTAAGGGGGAGAGAATGTAATATTGCCACACGAAATATTAATGATTTTAGACCCCACACACCACACGCAAAAAGCGATTCAAAATAATTTGCCGCTTTAATAAATGTTGGTGGCTAAGTATCCCCTCCACGCGCATTAATAAACTCCAGCTCCATGTCATGTATGGAAGACCGTGGCTTGAAACCACAAGCCCACACGAGAACACCCTTCATGGAAAAAGGCAAATGGATAATGGTTAAAATTGTGGCAAATTTTTTTATTATTACCCCCTCCCCTCAGTCAATGCATGGCAGGGAGAGGGAGTATGGGAAGACCTTGAGAGGTGGAGAGCATGGGGAAGGGAGGAGGCATGTAGCTAGCCACATGGGTGGCTATCCCCCCCCTTAAAGACCTTTAAGAACCCCCCTTAGGCTTGAGGGGGGAAGGGAGAAGAAGGAGATAACATGCTACTGCTGCTCGCCATCACCACCGCGCTGCCCTCATGCCGTGATACTACCGCCACCATGGCCACACTGCTGGCTGTTGCACCACACCCCACCATCATCATAATCATCATCCTCATCTCCATCCTCGTCGACATCCTCATCTTCCTCCTTTCCAATCATTCTTCCCCCCACGTCATTCCGTCTTGAAGAGAAGCATAGAAACTTCTAAATAAGGCTTCCATAAGCTAGTTCCCCCGTGTTTCCCTGGTTTCCCCTAAAACCAAGTCTCCAAGGCTCATGTCGTGCGGGGGAGATAAGATCTCAGATAGAGAGGATCCGATTCGCGGAAGTGACCCAAGGGGAGTTGCTACGACAAAATACACCGCATAAATGGCTCCGAAGCTAAACATGCGAGGGGCACATGCGGGGGCTTCCAACCTGAGTACATGCGTGGACAATGCTCTGAATCTTAATACCCATGTTCCAACTGTATTCTCACATGAAAGGGATGCGTTAAGCATGATGGGTTTTAGGAAAATTTAAATGCATTTATTCATTCATTTACGAAGTTAGTGCATGTCCTGCGTTTGAAATTGCTTGCACTTCCAAGCTACAATCCTGAACGCAGAGTGCATAGGTTAAAAAGATGGATTTGTCCAAATGCATCCCCTTGATTGCCCCACTGAAAAGAACACTGCATAATGCACTTAGGTAACAATTTCCTAGTCGTGACTCGTGCATGAGATAATCTTAGAGGCCCTTTGAATGTTGTCCAAAATAGTCGCAATGCATGGGAAGGAATTTATGATCTTGTAAATTGCATGCGATGATAGTTCATTTTGCGACGGGTTAAGTGCTAAAGGATGGGTTAAATCATTAATGGACTCATGGCATTCGCTCATGCATGGACTTCTTTTATCAAAGTTGTATTTGGGGAAGGATGAAATTGTCATATTAAAGCTTGAATTCAATGCATTAAACGAAGGGTTTATGGGCATAGTTCTTGATGTAAATCAACGTAGGGTTTGTACGAGTAGCCCTAAATTGCCAATCATTATAGCTTAGGCAAGGAAAAGAAATGGTCATTGTAAATCTTATAGTTGCATAGAAGGAAAAAGTCTACAAATTGCATATTTGCATGAAATGTTGTATCTTGAATTTATTTACATCTCTTAGGAAAAGTATTTGCATCTCTTCTAAGGAAAGATCACCTCTATCGCAAGACAATTAGATCAATTAGGTAAATCACTTGTAATGGTGTAACTCAAATGATGATCACCTCAATGCGCTAGGTAGAGTTAAGTCGTGATGAAATTCTGCCTAGTATCACACTCGAGAAACCGACTTAATATCTCCGACCTCAAAGGTCCTACCCACATTCACGGAATGTTAGGGTTAGTTAAACACCCATGCAAGAATGATCTAGGGTTCTTACCCTAAGGATCAATTGGCCAAATACTAGACTTCCATTTGAATTTAGAAACCCTAGGGCCAAATGTCATCGTCCTAGTAGGGTTAGGGTTGGGTTGGGTCGAGAGGACTCCCAAACCCTACACCTTGACCAAAGTATTCTTGACCAAGGAATACTGTGTGTTGGGAGGAAATAATAAGTAAATTCCATAAGAAAATAAGAATTGAGAAAACGATCCTCTAGAGTGTGGTGCGAGTTCAACTCAAAGGATCTTGAAGTCTTTTGTAAGAGGAAAGGGATTAAGTATCAATTGATAACGCCTCATATTGTAAAAAATTACATGGCATAATGAACATCATCTAGGAAAGAGATAGAGAATACATAGATAAGAGGAGAATTAAAAAATTTTCTTTAGCTCCAAACAACTGATACATAGATGGCTCTGTCCAACCGTGCACTTCCATTGTGAAGCTTAGATGGCGATCTAGACAGAAGATAGGTGAAGAGCTTAAGGCTAGTTGGAATAACTTTGACTAGGTGAAATATAGATAATGGATGGTTGTGAAGGGGTTTAGCTTTTATAGCATGCGAAGGCCGGTTATGTCGGCCTAATTGACCTACCATATGAGCCTCCACTAGTTAACCAAGTAATATTCCAGGGAATATTTCCTTTACCATCGGACAGGGGGCGTTGCCCCCGAACCCCCGCTAGGACTCCCTTACCCTACAACTTGATGCAATGTGCCTCAAGTTTCTACCAAGTTAACTACTCTGCCTAACCCAAAGATTAGAGCCACAGCGGTCACCTTTTGCCATCCGATCACATAGACCTCATCTGACATACAAGTTAGGATTGAAGGGGATGCAATGGTAGTGGAGAAGGAGAAGAGGAAGATCCGGGAGAGAAAATCACACACAATGTAGGTGCCATCAAGAATGATATGACAACCTTATTGCACTTTCATATTATATATGAATAAAGAATGGGCGGTCTATGTACATGGGTAGCCCAGGGGCCTTTTACCCCAACAACCTCCCACTAAAAGGCCAATGGGCCAGGGTGTGAAAAAACAAAGAAAAAGGAAAAGAGACAAGGTGAGGATCATGACATCTCACCCAATGCCCAATCGAAAAGCGAGCTGTGCAATAAGCATTGGGAACCTCTGTAGAAGAGAGAAGCATCCCCAATTCCATGATATCTAAGAAATAAGCGATTCCACAACTCCATACAATGGAGCAGTCCAAGAATGCTTCTCATGAAGCAAGCACAAGTCATGAGTGCAAGTGTGTAATGCATAAGCATCAGAGTAGCGCATAGCATCAATGTGGGGCATAGGAGACATCTGAGAGCACATAGACTCTCCAAAGTAAATCATAGAAGAAGGGAAAGCATCCCAGACACATACAGGGTCTCAAGATAGTATGCAGCCTTAGTGAAGTGGAAGATTGACATACAACTGTAGCATCAACCATAAAGTGCACTGAATGCACATCAAGAGGCTTGAGAGATGTCTGTGTCTCATAAAAGACAGCACGACGGCTATGTATAACCTATTGGGCATCCAAATCCCATAACTTGTAAGCCTGAAAGTCACTGGTATCCTATGAATATGCCATTGAATGATCTGATGCATCCATGATAGAATAGGAAGATGGTTAATGGCTACCTAGCTCATAATCCACACTAACCATTAGTGGCCAAAACAAGACATGCTAGCAAGCAATCCCTACAATAATCCTGGACTAACATTAGAAGGCACCTCTTAAGACCACAATTAAGAAAAAAAACTTCAAAAAATGCATAATTAGAAAGGGAATATGCAAAGTGATTTCACTATTAGGGAATCAGTTGTTGGCAAGTCATTGTCAATAATCAAGGAGGATATATCTACGTGACATAGGCATATCTAGCATACATACAAATGCATGGCAGTCAAACATCTTCAAGTAATCATAGGAGGGTCTCATGCCACTCCATGCTTCATGTGGTGTAATACCATCCAAAGTCAGACACAACGTCCAATTAAGCAAGTAGACTGCCATCATAAGGGCCTCAGCCCCAAAATCCATAAGATAACCCAGCTGTGATAAGCATAGAAGCAACTTTTGCTTGTAGAGTCAGGCACATGCCATGAGCAATCCCGTAATATTGTGGGCATAGGAAATCAATGCTAGACTACTGACAATAGGATTGAAAGATAGGAGAGATAGCATGACTCTCATAATCCATATGCAAGAACCTATGCCTACAACCAGTAGAATCCATAAACCTATCAAGCATAACTACAGCATCCTTAATCCATACCAAGGGAAAATCCCAAACATGGTGGGTAGCATGATCCACGAAGGTCATAAAGTATGATGCTCCACCAAGTGACTGGGAAGGCATAGGTCCATATACTTCACAATAGACAAGATCTAGAGGATCATGCCTCTCACCATTGCCATGAGCCAAAGGGGATCTGCAACCATAAGTACAATCAGGGCAAGTATCAAGATCTGCATGTGATAAAGGAGGTAGCACATGGAGTCTGAACGAGAAAAGATCTCGATCTCTTTGTGGTGCTTGTGGCCTAGGCAATAATGCCAAAACAATGCATGTGGTATCCAAATAACTGCAACTATAGAATCTCCCACATAAGAGACATGCACTGGGTAATGAGAACCAACTCTAGAAATGTTGAGATATTTATGATCACACCTACTTTAGTCCCTTTGTAAGGAGCAATGAGGGCTCATGTATAGAATCCCATATGCACAGAAGGAGAAAGTGCCACCACTAAATTCCTATAAAGCATTGTACTTGCACTCTTTTTCTAATGCAACGATAGTATTCTTTTCTTTACTCCATAAAGCGTCCTTTTCACTATCAATACACAATCTTGTGTTTACGAGTCCAAGTCTCAATCTTGGAACCTAATTCACTTGTGTGAAAATTTGACTTGTTAGTATCAATGTCTTCATGAGTCTCTACTTTTCGTTTCAACCTCCATAGCTTCTGTCATAGCCATATCCTAGATTCAAGTTTCCAACATGAGCATCAGAGCCCAGTTGGGCATGGCACTGCTCCTCCAACTCCACTCTACTCTTATCTAGCTCAGCTTGAGCTTAGTCCACAATGTAAGTCAAGTCTAGGAGCTTGTCTCCTACTCTTTCTCCATTTGACCTTGTGGTAGCCATAGCCACCCTGCACCTATCCTACTTCAAGCCCTTAGATATCTTCAACTAGAAGAGATCTTGACAAGCCTTCTTCTGGAAAAGTGTTGCCCTACTCTTGGAGCTTCTTTCTATCACCTCAAAACTTGACATTACCCTGTCCACTACTCAGCATTGTCATTTTTCTCAGGATCTGTCCTATAGCTTCCATAGCCGGGCTGTACCTAGTCATCTTGGAGCTTATGGATCTCACACTACATGCCACCATTCATCATGATTTCTTCTAGGGAAATATTCCTCAACTTCAGGCACATCTTGGCGGCACATCACACTCCAACATTGATGACAATTCAGCTCAGCATTGTGCAAAAACATGGTTGTTGGCCTAAAACAGGCACAGTCCTGATTGGGCTGTTTTTTCCTTGTGTACATAGTGTAATCTTGCCCAAATCCATAGGGCTTTTGAAGCCCATTAATCAAGATTCAATCTCATATAAAAATTTCTTGGAATTATTGAGTAAACAATGCACACTATGCAAAAAACTAGGCCTGGGTCAGAAACCCTAATGTGGACTCCATAGCCAAAGCTCCAAATTTCATCCTTTACACTTTCTCAAGCTAACTTGAGCTCCTGCCACTCAAGACTACTGCCTAACCAGACCAACAAATCAATATGGAGGGGAAATCCTACAGACTTGAAGCAAGCAACAAGATATTTAAGCTTAACATCAAGTTTAAGCATAATACCTACATAGTGTGTTTTGACACTACCATGTTTGTGTCTTTTGACACATTTAAAATTCAACTCTACTACTAAAAAGTTTCAGATTGATTCTTGATGGAAATTATGAAGACTTAGGTTTGAAAGATCTTGAAGGATTTTTGAAAGGTTGAAGATTCAAGGAAGAAGCTATAGACATAGTGTCCATTGCACCTAGTGCTTCTTGGAACTTGTGCTCAACTCTTCTATTGCTAAAGTCTAGTATTGATTTGCTATTTATCTAGCCTTCTGACATGGGAAAATAATCTCCAACTACTTGCTTCAAAGGAGTTGGATTTCACACCTAGCACACCCGCATCAAACTCATCCTGATGAAGAAGGGCCTCTAGGCCATTACCATTGGAAAATAAAAGAGGCCTCGTGATGTGGACCTTGAAGTCACTTGGCAAAAGAATGATGGTAAGGCTTAGGCCATTATCAAATTAGAGCTAGACCATAGCTATATCACCATGTGGATAACTGTTATACTTCACAAGATACATGGAAGAGACTTGACACTTTGTTTGGTGCAAAGTCTAAATCATCAAAGTATGGTCTCTTGATTGAGTTTTTCAGGCTTGAAATGAAGTCCAACATGTCACTTGCTACAAATCTAAATTACATGGAAGGACTTCTAACCCAACTTGCAGGAATCAACACTAAAATGGAAGAAGATGTTTGCATCGGTGTTCTACTTAAAAGTTTGCCTCTTGAATATAATAATGTATCAACAACTCTAATCAACATGCCAAACCCTAAACTTGTTGATATCCAAGCATCATTGTTAGAGGAGGAAAAAAAGCTAAAAACTAAGGAAGAACCAAGCACCTTTAGAGATGAACATGCATTATATGTTGACAACACGTACAAAGAAAAGAGGGATCAACTCTTTTGTGACTTTTGCAAAAGGACCGGACACACCGAAAAGTTCTGCCACACCAAAAAAAGGTCCCAAAAGGCCTATTTTGTTGAAGTCAAAGAAGAAGAGGAAAATGGAACAAAGAAAGAAGAAGAATACCACCAAGAGAAGGACAAACCTCATCAGTCCTTCTATTCAAATAGAATCTTTTAGCTTTGTATTTCCTAGCCCTAATGCTTTAGATATAAACTTGTAAACTCCTCAAATAGCCTTGTACTACAACCTCTATACACTTTGTGAGGCCCCTACTACAGCCTCTGGATGTCCATCATGTTTTTGGTACCCACATTTAGCCTTTTTTGCAACAACCTCTTATGTTTTTCCATGTTTATGGTGTGCCCACACTTTGCAAGTGTTTCTCTTTTTCTAATGCAATGGTAGTACTCTTTTCTTTACAGAAAGTGTCCTTGTCACTATCAATACACAAGATTGTGTTTATGAGTACAAGTCTCAATCTTGGAACCTAATTCACTTGTGTGACAATTGGACTTGTTAGTGTCAATGTCTTCATGAGTCTCTACTTTCCATTTCAACCTCCATAGCTTTTGTCATAGCCATGTCCTAGATCCGAGTTTCGAACAAGAACCTCTGGCCAAAACCAAACAACCACAACAGATCTTCCATGACCTATCCTAAAGAGAAATAGAGTAACCTACATCATGCAACTGACTGACAGAAATCAAGCTCTTATTGAGCATGGGAACATGTAGAACATCCCTGAGTATAAGAGAAGTCCCATTAGGCAAACCTAGGTGTATGTCCCCTGTACCAACAATAGCATAAGTCTACTCAATGCCTAAATCAATACATCCATCAACCTCCCTGTAAGAAGAGAACTATGATTTTTTGAGGGGTAACATAACAAGATGCCATAGAGTCCAAAAGCCAATCAAAGGCAGAGGCTTGATCACTGAGCAAGAAAGTTTTAGGGAAACAAGATGACAAGAGTACATGCTCTACTGCATTGCTGAATCTCTGCTCATGTCGAGTCCATCTCTATCTTTGCTGCTCTCTAATCTGTCTAAAACATTTTCTTTTAACATGCCCAAGCTTTCCACAATGGAAGCATACAACATTTGTAATTGAAGAACCTGTAGAAGATGACAAGGAATCTAAGTGATCATGAATAGGGCTATCCATAGCATCCACAGAGCTCAAGGAGTTGAGGGCTGTCCCAACAAAGGGAACCTACTCATAAAGTCAATAATTTGCAAGTACATCAGTGGTAGAAGTATGCTGCAAAGATTCATGAAACTTCAATGGACGAGAGGACATAAAGGCATCAACCAAGGATGAAAAAGCTCCCACATGAAGAAGAGTCATATCCAACTGCATGACATAACCAAATATAGTACGATAATGCATAAAAAATATCTCATAAGAGCATATAGTATTCATCCATGAAATCAGCCCATAACCATATGCATATGCATAGCTCTGCAGCAGTACATTATTCCACCTGGGAACATCCAAGTCAAGTAAAGACCAACAAGGGGCAAAGAATCCTGCAAGAGTCAAGCTTAGGAGAAGCTCAAACATATGTACAACAACATCCAAATAAGGGGCTTTGTAAGTACAAGACAGTATACAAAGTGCATAGCTGGGTAAGCATGCATAGCATCTGCTCTTTGACATGCACGGGCAACAAGAGCCCAATTAGCATAGAGGCTAGGCAACAAAGAAGCAAGAAAGCCATAACTACATCCCAATCCCAAGCACTGTAAAGTCCACTAATTGATCAAATAACCCGCAATAAATCCAAGCACCAATGAGCATACAAACCTCAATAAAACTCTGCCAAGACAATGAAGCAACTCAACTCAATACATGTTTGCATCAATTAAACATCCAGGGATTCATAACATCGGAGCATAAGGATAAGTAGTATCCAAGGTTATAATGGAAAAAGCCAAATCAATGTCCAACTGATCCATAAAGGTCCTCAAATGCAAGTCTTGTCAAGTCTAAACATCTGCCATACTGCAGTCGGAACCCAAAAGTATCCACCAAGACATAAACCCACATGGGTAGCCTAGGCATAAGCAGTCATAAGTGGAATGCCAGCTACAAATAAAAAATGACATTGAACCATAAAAGTGACCTCTACTTCTTGCTCAAAAGTATCCTAGAAGCAAAAATAACCATGTGGCATCATTCAAATACATTAGTACATAACCCAAATAGCTGGGAGCACCCTGTGACCAATAGGCATAACCCAACTGTAGCATAAATAGCTTCAGCCCTGAAGTTTCTGGCAGTAAATAAATGTCTAAAACTAAGCAAATAGTGTCTCAATCAAAGCTTAAAACCATAGGCATACTTTCCCATATGTATAGGTACCAATCAGGCACAATCAGGCATCAAATGACCATGCAACATAAGCATAAAATGTAATGACAAGGGGTTGCCTTATTTTGGACTATCTATGGATTGTGTAAAATAGTCAATGACTGAGAAAATTCAGCCCCAAAAGCATCTCACATCATAGGCATACATTTCTTGATATGTAGGCACCATCTGGGCATGATCGGGTATCAAATGATATGGGTTAATAAGCATAGGCATGAAATGTTGGTTGTTGCCCTATTCTAGACTTATCATGGGAACCAATGCCAACCATAAATATCAGTGCTCAAACCCAAAGCCAAGTATCATGAGGCTTCAACAAGCCAAAACCAAGTGCCAAATAAAGTAAATGAGATGGGGGACTATTGTAAATGTCTGGGACATGCTGAAATTAGGCCTAATGCTATTTATACAGCCAAGAGGAGCTCAAGATCAAAACCCTAAGTCATGTGTAAGTGCCCAAGTTCAATACAACTACCGGGGGGGTCTCAATAGACCATAAACAAGTGCCACATGGGTGGGGAGCTATTGTAGATCTCTGTCATGCTGGAAAAAATGTATGTCAACATGGCATGATTGCGCTTGCTATAGATATGGGGTTGGGGGGCTACTACAAAGATTGCAAGTGGTGGGGGGTCCCCAAGGGGCCAAAGAATGCCACTAATCAAGACAAAGGTGGAGGGGAAGCTTCAAGCTTCACGAGAAAGCTCAACAATGGCTGCCCTCTTCAAAACCCTATTGTCCATGAAAATGGTTGAAGTGAAGATCTCATACCTCATGTGGGAAAGGTTCAAGAAGATGTGGAAAGCACTCGCGAAGGACTTGCTCTGATACTAGTTGAAGGGGATGCAATGGCAGTGGAGAAGGAGAAGAGGAAGATGCAGGAGAGAAGAGTGCACACAATGTAGGTGCTATCAAGAATGATATGACAACCTTATTGCACTTTCATATTATATATGAATAAAGAATGGGCGGTCTATGTACATGGGTAGGCCTAGTGGCCTTTTACCCCAACAAGGTCTCAATATCTAGGCTCACATATGGCTTCTCCTTATAATGGAGGCCTTACAACTTTGAGCACCATGGATCATTAGTGGCACCTTATGAGGGTGGGGCATTGAGCATATCTAACACCCCCCCTCGATGTCCACCTGCTGCAAGTGAACTATCTTGTCCGCCCAATGAGAGTATCTGAAGATGAACTTGAAGCAAATCCTTTGTAAGTCCTTTGGTGAAGATATCTACTCCATTCTCCTCTTTTTGATAGTAGACCGATTCCACTATCCCATCCTCGATCAAATCACGCAAATAGTGATACTGGATCTCTATATGTTTGGTGTGTGCATGAAACATTGGATTTTTGGCAATGGAAATGCAATTCTAATTGTTACATCTCAACATAGTTGGTTCTTCATCCTACACTCCCATATGCCATATGAACCTTCTCAACCATACTCCTTCACATGCAACAAAACAAGTTGCCTTGTACTCTACTTTGGTAGAAGACAATGCCACTGTTGGCTGCTTCTTACTAATCTAAGAGAAAATTATTGAACCCAAAGAGAAAAAATATCTAGAAACTGACTTTCTGGAATCATTGTCTCTTGCCCAATCCGAGTCACAGTGTCACACTTGCTGGAATCACTGTCTCTTGCCCAATCCAAGTCATAGTTTCCCACAAGAGAAGTTCCGGACCTGTATGTGATACCATAGTCAAGGTTTTCCTTCAAGTATCTGAGCACCCGCATCCCAGCTTTCGAATGACTCTCATGAGGTTTGTTTGAGAACATGCTCAAAACACCAATAGCAAAATTGATATTTGGTTTGGTGTTACACAAGTAGATCAGAGACTGCCGCAACCAACCTCTTGTACTCCCCAATGTCTAGTGCTGATGTATCCTCAACAGATAACTTTGCATTCACCTCCATAGGTGTAGCTATCTCCTTGCACTTGGTCATGCCAAACAACTTTAAGATCTCCCATGCATAAGAGATGAAGATCTTTCCTGGCTCTTGCCAAACTTCAATCCCCAAACAATAGTGCATCAAGCCCAAGTCTTCTGTCATTTCAAACTTAGAACTCAAAATCTTTCGAGTTTGGTTGATCATATCTTCATAGTCACTTGTAATAAGAAGGTTTTCCACGTATAGGACTATCACTAAAGACTTTTCACCATCCGTGTAAACATACAAGTTAGCATCTGAGGCACATCTTTTGAAGTTTAAGCTTAAAAAGAAACTTATCTATATGTTGGTACCATGCTTTGGGTGTTGATAAATATGACATATCCTAAGTCATATCCTATGGATGTATGTATCTAAAGTAAAAGCATATGTAAAGTGTCCTTAAGTTGGGGGTAGGATACCACTTGTTGTAGACTCTGTGAATGGAAAAAGTATAATGAAGGAGAAGAGAGCATGTAGCTCCTGACCATCACTACCTGCTCCATCCTAGTCTTCCTATACTCATAGTTTGTTAATTGGTATTAGAGCTACTTCCTATGCCATGTCACTCTTTTGCAAGTCACTTTTAGATATAAAGGATTGTGACACGCTCTTTAGACATTCATACAACACAACTATCAAACTATGGCTCGTAGGATTCAATCGTGGATGAGTTCCAGTTAGTCAAGTACGGACATATGAAAAGCAACCTCTCTGTGACATCAAAGCAGCAGTAGGATATTAACAAATCATCAATCATGGTTGTGATGGAGATGCAGCAGGGAATGTCAACTACAGTTGGTGAAAGAAGATAGCTTTTTGAGTAGCTTTAGAGCTGGCAAATTTGTATTTAAATAATGCTGGAATCTGGATGCATTCATATTTAATAAATTGGATGCTTAAAATGTGACAATGGTCCGTTGAGACTCCAACAACACTCTTGTAAAGTTCCTCATCAAGGTGAAGTAAATTTTTTTCTCATTCAGAATGTTTCAGCTTTGACACAAGGAGGTGCATTTCCCCCTCAACTGTTCGTCACAAATGCCTTTGCTGCGGTCTCTTGGAGGGTTCATTTGTTTCCGGGGCCTGGAGCAAGCAAGGCATGACCTATTGCAGTCCAAGAAAGAAGGTTGTGATGAGGAAAGAAAAAGAATCTCCATTATCGCATGCTACGTATCTGTCATCACAGGACCGATCTTCTTTTTTTTTTGCTTTCTCTTTTCTGGTTACTTCAGTAGTCTATTGTCTGGAAAGGAATGGTAATGCTAATTTGAGATAGGGAGCTCTAAGCTCCAATGTGACAAGGTGGATTGAAGCTGCTATGTGAGATAAGGGTGGCTAGCTTGATTGGCAAGACTTGGGAAGGCGACTTCTAAAGCACGCCAAGCCATAAGGAAGTCATTAATGGCTACCCCAACTTTATCAATCATCTATACATGTAGTCAAGGATCTTATGTTATATTTCTATCAGAGGCATCACAAAATGGGATGCAGTTGGAATAATAGCTACTAATCTTCTTCTAATTAAACCAGGTTGATGCCATCAGTGGCAAGATTTATGGCAATGGGTGACTATTGAATTGAGGAAGCATAGTCGCTATCCTCCTCGTGCAGTTTCTATGCAACTTACGGGAAACTATTTGGAGGCTGATTTTTGCTCAAAAAATTATGGGAAAATATATGTAGCTTCCAATTGATATTTATTTCCATCTTGGCAAAAAAAAAAAAAGCAAAAAAAAAGTCAATTATTAGACCTATGTTTTGATGCATTTTGGGTCATAGGGATATCGTTTGGGATCCGATTTGGATGTTTCTTGTTGGGAACTGAATGTATGACATGTTGACATCATGGATGGATGCATATGACAATTTTTGGACACATATATGATAGTCATATTGCTAGAAGCTATTTTTACATGCACTTTGGACTTTTTTGATGTTTTTTGGTCTCAGATTGGACCATTGATGTTCCGGATTGGGGCATGGTACTGAATACCATTTGTGGAAAATTTTTATTGCTGGTTTTTCTAAATGTTCAGTATCCATAATGTTTGACATGACACATATCACTCAGATTGTGGGAGACAAATTGACCAAAGACAATTATAGTGTTTGGTCTTACAGGATGGAGAATGTTTTGATGGGTAGAGATCTATGGGACCTCATAACAAGTGATGATGAATGTCTAGAAGTTCTTGAACATCCAATTGAAGAGCAAACAAAAGTGTACAAAGATTGGATAGGGAAGAATAGGAAGGTTTTACATTGGATCTCCATATGTATTTCAAAAGCCTTGATTCCTCATATAAAAAAGGAAAGTACTTGTAAGGAGACATGGGAAATCATAGAAAAAATGTATGGAACATGTATAGAAGCTCTTAAGATACAACTCAAGTAGAGATTACATGGTGGATGGAGAGGCAATCGCAGTAACAGTGACTATGTGGCAGAAATCAAGCAAATTGCAGAAGATCTTGCATTCATTAATGCACCTATTGATGATGATGATTTAGTGTTAGTGATACTAAATGGATTTGGAGCAGCTTTCAAATCTTTCGATACCTATATTTCAGTTAGAGGAGGCTCTATGCCTGAATTTGAGGAGCTTATTGGATTGCTACTTACAGAAGAAATCAAGTTGGGATTGAATGCATCTAGTAGTGGCAAAAATGCAGGTGGAGACAGTGTTTTCTATCACCAGAGAGGTCGTGGCAGCTCATCTAGAGCTAGAGGATCTTCATTGGTCATGGTAATTATGGTTTTTCTAGTGGAAGAGATAACTTTGGTCATGGTGACTTCCTACATGGAGGCAGGGGGAAATCTTTCCCTAGAGGTAGAGGATGGTCTAGTCCTTCTTAAAGAGATGGCACTTGTCATTATTGTGGGAAGTTTGGTCATTTTGAGAAGAATTGTTATCACAAATAGAATTCCATGTCTAGGGGTCATGGAAGGACCCGATATGGACACTATGCAGGCACTTATGGTGGTACAGGTTATGGATCTAGAGGAGGATCGCCTAGAGGTCACCTATTTGCTATGGAGCATGTGCTTGGGAGCATGACTCACTCTCTTCGTGAGAATGATTGGTTTTTGGATTCAAGGGCTACAAACCACATGACTCATCGTGCTGAGTGGTTTGATAGCAAGGAGCAGATGTAGAATGAGGAATATGTTATGACAAGTGATGATAGTTTACATAAAATTACTCATATTGGTAGTGTGCCACTTGTTACTAAAGATGAGATTGAGAATAAGCTTGGTGATGTACTTTATGTGCTTACAATAACTAAGAACTTAGCATCCCTTGGTAGATCAAGGATTGCAGGTGAGATTCAATAAGTTTGGATGTTTCATTGAAGAGTTCCATAATGGAAGAACTGGCAGGGTGATTTCTTGTGGTAGAAAGAAAGGGAGATTATTTGCTTTGGATGCAAGTACTCTAGTGATTCAAAACTCTATGTATGTTGAGAAAGGACATGGGCAAGATAAGGATGTGGAATTACGGCATACAAGGATTGGTCATGTCAATTTGCAAATATTGAAGAAAATGCAATCAAGACAGATAGTTCATGGTCTACTGCATTTCAGATATGTGAATTTTGATCATGTATGTGAGGCTTGTCAATTTGGCAAGCATTCTAGATTTCCATTTCCAAAGAGGGGGAGAATAAGCAGCTATCCTTTGGAAATGGTACACTCAAATATTTGGGACCCATGTCAGAATGTTTCCATGAGTGAAAGATGTAGATTCTATATCACTTTCAATTATGATTTTAGCAGAATGACTTGGGTGTACTTTATGCAGCATAAAAGTGAAGCAATTGAAAAGTTTTTGGAATTTAAATCTATGGCTAAAAAGTAGTTTGGATGCTACATAAAATGTTTGAGGTCAGATAAAATGGTGGAGAGTACATGTCATATGAGTTTTATGACTTTTTAAGAGATCATGGTATCAAAAGGCAATTGACATGTAGGTACATACCTCAGCAAAATGGTGTGCTTGAAAGGAAGAATCGGATCATTGCACAGGTTGCAAGGGCCAAAATTGTAGTGGATGTTGATTCCTATGAAAGTAGTGATGATGATGGCTATGGAAGGAAAATTTCAACAAATAACAAGGTTGAAACTCAGCATGTGGAAGATGCTTTAGGACCTCAAGAGAATGTCAAAAGTAGTGGTAGCTAGAATCCATGGAGTGGTAGTTTGAGAAGTGCACAAAGGAATGCAGAAGTTGAGAAAGGAAAGAGACCTATGGCTGAAATTTCAGAAGATGAATCTATAGATGATGAGTATGGCATTCCGCATGTTAAAACACCTAGGAAAGTATGTTCCACCACACACTAGATCAGTTGAGACACATGGTAGTGCATCTCAATTGAGAAGGTCAGAAAGAGTAAGGTATCCAGTTGATAGATTGACTTATTGATGGACCCTAAAATGGTCCGGCACTAGCTCATGCACTAGCTAGACTTCTATCTCACGCGCTCAACAACCCCACGGCCTCGCGGCCAGGAGCGTTGATGACACATACATTGCCTTCCTAAATGTCTTGCGTTTGTATTACGTCGTTTGTAGTCCACTCTTCTCTCACCCACTACTCCTCAAAGGGAGTCCATTACACATTGCCTAATGGCACGAAGCACAGACATAGGGGGTCCTCCAACGGCTGAGTGCCGCCACCCCTCTACGGCTCTCCTACACCGTGGGGATTGGCCCCTCGATGCGTCGCTCAACATATAAACATGTCGCACAAAATCCACTCAAGGTACCATTTAATCGTATACATGAATGTACCATTGTCCTTACTTCTCTTTCCCCTAGACCCCACGACTAGCCTATGGCTTAGGG